>NC_048273.1:4355795-4440795 GCF_009762535.1 Notolabrus celidotus | reverse complement strand
CAATCATCACAACTTTTATTACATATATATATTATTAGGGGCTTTTTGCCTTTATTTGATAGGACAGCTGAAGGGAGACGGGAAATGTGGGGAGTAGAGAAAGGGGGGGACATGCAAAATAGTACTGGTAGTCTGTGCCAGTCTTTAAACTCAAACCATAAGGTGCATTTCGACCAAGAGTTCCGGGATCTTTTGAACTAAAAGGTTCCTGTGCCCCCATTGTTGTCTGCATCTCGACCGTGGTCTGAAGTCCCGGGTAGATTGTGCAAATCAGGCCAGTGACGTATGGAGGAAATAAAAAGTAAATGCACTACACCACCAGACCAGTAGAGTGCAGTAAAACAAAGAGGAATGACATTCATCACAGATGACACCATAGAAGCAGACGGACAGGCAGGTATCATTATGAGCAACACAACAGTTAGCCTGTTAGCATGAAGAGACTCAGCTGGCGCTGTTTTAGATGGTGCTATATTTGATCACAGATGGATTCACTGAATCAACACGTGAGAGGAGATAAGCCTGAGTAGCAAAGACGTTTCAACACGGCTTTAAAATCCTTTGACACTACACCACCAGACCAGTAGAGGGCAGTAAAACAAAGACGAATGCCATTCATCACAGATGGAAAAAACAATGACTGAATGCTTTTTTGAAAAATTTGAAAAAAAAAAAAATTTGAAAAAAAAAATTTTGAAAACTTTTTTTGAACATTTTTTTTTTGAAAAAAAAGTTTGACAAAAAAAAAATTGACAAAAAATAATTTGACCAAAAAAAATTTTGACAAAAAAAAATTTGACAAAAAAAAATTTGACAAAAATTTTTTGACAAAAAAAATTTTGACAAAAAAAATTTTGACAAAAAAAACTTGACAAAAAAGTTGACCCGGAGCCTGTAGAAAAATTCATTTTCTTCAAATTTGAAATTGTGCTCCAAAAGCAGAAAAACATGAAAAAAGTATAAGCCTGAGTAGCAAAAACGTTTCAACACGGCTTTAAAATCCTTTGACACTACACCACCAGACCAGTAGAGGGCAGTAAAACAAAGACGAATGCCATTCATCACACATGGAAAAAACAATGACTGTGAATGGTTTTTGGAAAAATTTGAAAAAAAAAATTTTGAAAAAAAATTTTTTGAAAAAAAAAATTTTGAAAAAAAATTTTTTGAAAAAAAAAATTTTGAAAAAAAATTTTTTGAAAAAAAAAAATTTGAAAAAAAAATTGACAATTTTTTTTATTTGAAGAAAAAAAAATTTTACAAAAAAAATTTGACAAATGTTTTTTGAAAAAAATCATTTTAGTCAAAATAGATAAGCGTGAGTAGCAAAGACGTTTCAACACGGCTTTAAAATCCTTTTGAACTCAAAAAGCCGTGGCAGAGATCGGCCGGTGTTCTGGTTTAAACAGCGACACTGTTAACTGGAGACTCTCAGCCGAATGCATCCCTCATGAACGTTTTTAGACGATCATTAAATATCTGATGAGGATATTTTGAAATCTTAATAAAAACTAAACTAGTTTGCATTCCCAGGAACTCCCTCTGTGTTTCAACAGCTGTGTAAACTCCACAAACACTGACACGTTCAGCTGAAGGTCTCCAATTTACAGGGTCACTTTTAAAACCGTAACACCGGGAGGAGAGACGCATTCACGGTGGGCTGAGAGAAGACTACTGTTACAAGCTGCTAAATCAAGAGAATCACAGCTTCTTCTTTTGAAAAGTACACACACATACAAAAAGATAGAACAAATAAAAACTAATGAAAGAAAGAGAAATCAAGTGAATCACAGATGTGTGTGATGTTATTGTGGACGGTGGGTGTAATAAAAAACACTGCTGTCAATCTACCAATCAGACTGGGTCCAACGGTCTAAATGCACGTAGTTCAGGGGTAAAGTTCCTCGTTCTGGGGTTGAATAACGCCTATAAGAAGCACACGGTGTAAAACAGTCTTATGTCGCTGGATTGAGTCCTTTAATTGTTAGAGTATCAGGATTTTATTTTATTTTGGAAACTGTGTCCACTCTGACAAGCTTGCAGCTTTTATAAAAGGCAGGTAACATTCTACACTTGTGTTGTCAGTGCCTCAGATCCTTCCTCTCCAGTGACTTTAACCTGAAAACTGGATCCATACGGAGCGTAGCCCACCGTTGATAAATATAAATTCCTGCTAAGCTGGTTTAGTGTTGGTCTATTGATGGTGCTCGCTGAATGTTTGTATCCAAGCACTGAACCAACTCTAATCTGCTCCACTAACCACATATTAATCCATGTCCCAACCCCCTTGGCTCAGGGACAAGATGATTGTCAGTTAATGGAGCCTCAATAGTAACTACATTTTACCCTGAGGGCCCGTGAGCTCAAATTGATAACCAACCTCACAAACAGCCATATGAAGAGTCAGTAGAAGCTGAAGCACCTTTTTCATACCTAGAATTACTGGTTCTGACCAGGGCAACAAAATGACAGGACTGTAGCTTCCTCCAAAGAAATCTGCATCCTTGTGTCCTTGTTATCTGATCCTCCAACAAGACTCTTCAATCAATCTTTATTAATATAGCGCCAAATCACAACAAACGTTATCCTCAGACGCTTTCCAAACAGAGCAGGTCTAGATCATACTCTGCTCTATATTAACAAAGACCCAACATCAAGACAGGATCAGAGCCAGTGCCATCTTATAGACAGGACTCAGTCTGATCTCAAGAACAAACTTCCTTTAACAGGCAGAAACCTCCAGCAGGACCAGACTCATGTTAGGAAGACATCTGCTGACACTGAGTTGGGGTTGGAAGGAGGGATAGAGGAGAATAAATGAGAGAGAGATGGCATAGATTGTATTAAACACCGGCACAGTCACACATTGGTTTTCAAAGAGGCATGATGGTTGTCGCCATATTGGAATTGCTGACTCACCTAACTTTAAACCAATGTAGAAACAGTCAACTCAGCCCCGCCCCTTATTGTGTCCAATTATAGATAACTCTGAGCTTTTATCTCTCCAAAAGTGATGAGTTTTAAAAATGATCCTCCTGTTCATTGTGTAAGAACAGAGAATAAGCTACACAGGCCGAAGCTGGTTTTTGTACCAGGCTGTAAACATGTTTAGTTCTGCTTTGGGAACGGGCATTTTAACATGGGTGTTAATGGGGTCTCCGGCCTCTAGTGGACACTCGAGGAACTACAGTTTTTGCACTTTCGCTTTGGCTTCAGTTTTCAACAACAAAGGTTACTGAAGTAGGAATTATCCTAAAAATAGATATCTGTTTGTCATTTTGATTATGGACCAAGGCCTCATGACATAAAGAGACATTGGTGGTATTAGGAAAGTTACTTGTAGAGGTGATCTTTGTTACTGCTGTCTCATACTCTCACGTATTTTCTCGAGTAGCTACATGGTAATGTTTTAAGCGTTGAATTGGCTCGATGACCTACTGCCACAAGGTAAAACAACCTCTGCTGCACTCATTCATTGAAAACAGAACAATTCTTGCACAAAATACTTCACTTCACCAGAGCCACGTAAGATAGCAAACTAACAGGTATTTTTATTTATTTATTTGTTTATTTTTTGGATAGGACAGCTGAAGAGAGACAGGAAATGTTGGGAGTAGAGAGTGGGGGAGGACATGCAGTAAATGGTCGAGGTTGGAATCGAACCTACAACCTCTGCGACGAGGGCTATAGCCTCTGTATATGGGGGGGGGGGGGGGGGGGGGGGGGGCGCTTTAGATCGCTAGGCCAATAGCGCCTTGCTAACAGGTATTAAATACAGGATATAAACCAGTGAATATTCCAATCTACTTTCCAAAACAAAATAAATGTTTCTCCCTCTGTAATCAAACATTCTATATAATTCAAATATAAACAAACGTATCATTGTTAAATGGCGCTTCCACTACTTCTTCCATTCTTCCATTATTCTACATCTTGACCTTCAGACATCACTTCTTTGAAATGCACAGCGCCTGCTTGTCTCGATGAAGGACTGAGCATTTGTCTTTATTTCCTCCTCCTCTTCTTACCTGCTTCTTTTTAAGTTTCCAGTCAGAAACCTCTGCAGATTTCATGTTGACAAGACCTTTGAATGTCATCTGGTCAACATTCAAGACCAAAGCTGACGACTGTAAACTTGACATGTCCACCAGATTCTGTAACAGCCTTCCAGTGGACATCAGGTCAGCGGGGGGGGATTGTTGAAACAGCTGAAAGGTGTTTGAATTGATTTTTCTGTGTTATCTTTTGATCGTGAAGCTGGTGATTAGTTTCTCTTTTATTGATTTTTTTAATTGGTTAAGTGCTGTGTGATGCGTGCTCCAGGCAGGTGTTAGACGTATAAACTGTATTTGTTTAATTAGATACTCAGCCAATCAGCTTCTTACCTTTTAATATAGCTCTACACGCCCTGCTTTTGCTTACACATCACTGTTGAGACTAGATCGGCTACAGCCTTGGGGGTAGAGGAGGGTGGGATGCTGGGAAGCAGTAAAAGGTGAATCAGCCTCCACCTTTGTTTCCAAGTGCCCCCGCTGGCTTTGTTTTGGAGCAGAATGAATTATTAACGGTGGCCTTCTGGTCGTGTTTTTCATCAGTGTCCACCTCCGAAGGGAAAGAGCAGCACTGCTGAGAGATCTCCATTGACTGGCTCCTTCTGTAGTGACAGCACGACAGTCTACTGCAACTTTTCTGACTCTACTATGTCACTTTCTAGTTTTAGTTTCCTCCTTTTTAAACCCTCCACCACACACTGCTTCTCTTGGACGTCCAAATTAAGCAACACAGGGACTGATTTGTCTTTATCACAATAAAAGAGACTTTTTCTCACATGAATCAATCAATCAATCTTTATTTATAAAGCGCCAAATCACAACAAATGTTGTCTGCATACTATTTCCAAACAGAGCAGGTCTAGACCGTACTCTATGTTCTGTTATTAACAAAGACCCAACATCAAGACCGGATCAGATCCAGTCCCATCTTACAGACAGGACTCAGTCTGATCTCATCTTAATCCACCATGAGCAGAGCACTTTGCAGCATTTAGCAAGTTACAGTGGCAAGGACAAACTTCCTTTAACAGGCAGAAACCTCCAGCAGGACCAGACTCATGTTAGACACACATCTGCCATCAGAGAGAGCGATGGCAGGCTTTATTTGTAAAATACATCAAGGAGAGTTCTTCACTTACCTAAGTGGAGTATTTGGTGTCTTTAATCTTGTTGAGGACCACTGACTGTATGATAATATGTTCAGGGCTGTCCCCTCTTCCCATTGTGAGAAGTGAAGGCAAAATACAGCTTGATGGGCGCTGACATATTGCACCAGAGGAACCCAAACACACATTTACCTTACGGATAAAACAGAAGAGATCGCTCAAGTCGATAAAACACACAGCAGGACAGATCCTTGTGATGCTTTGAAGAAGCTGCGTGTCGTTCACTGACTCTTGTGTTAGTGTTTGATATCTTTTCTCTTGCTTTTCCTTTTCTTCACTACAAGGTTAAGAATGATGCTGCAGGTGCACCAATGACTTAGCAGTCTAGGTGCCCTATATACCGAAGCTATAGTCCTTGTCACAGAGGTCGCTGGTTCGATTCCCAGCCTCGACCATTTGCTGCATGTCTTCCCCCGCTCTCTGCTCTCCACATTTCCTGTCTCTCTTCAGCTGTCCTATAATTAAAGGCGAAAATGCCCAATAAATATAACTTTACAAAAAAAAGTAGAATGCTGCTGCACACAAATCATCATGATAAGAACTAACTGCTATGACACAAAACATGCCTAAGAAATATTTATTTGACGTGCATCTTCATTTTCTAGTTTGACCCATCTTCCATCTGTTGTCATGAAGGAGGCAGGCTTTGAGACCTATACCGCAGCCAGTCACCAGGGGGAGCTCTTCAAGTTTTTGGCTTCACTTCTCGTAGTCAAGATTTTTTCCAAAGGCTCTTTCTTGATATTTTCAAGTCTGAATTGTAGTTATGTTCTTTATGTTTGCGAGTGAAACACATGAATTCATTAACATATTTTTCAAACAGAGAAACGCTAACTTTAAAGTAAGATAGAAATAAATAGAACTTGTGTAATAATGATGTAATAACACTTAGTTGTGACTATTTAAGTTAAGCATCAAAATACCAACGAGTCCAGAGTGTGTGTAAGCATTTTCATTGGCTTAAAAGCTCCGTCGTAAAGAGACGTTTCAAAGAATCAGATGCTTAGTCAGCTCGTTGTTCAGACATTGTCTCATTCTCTGTCTACTCTGTGTTCTGCAGACAACATCTTTGTTTCCGCTCTGCTGGTTCAATAATCCACTTTGTGTCAGGATTTGACCAAAATCTATTAAATCGATATGTAAGATGTGCACACTACTCTAATATTATTGTGTTTCTTTGGTCCATCGGCTGCAAATATACTTTATCAGCCTACCAAGAGGAGGACGAGGAGTCCGTTGTAGTCATTTACCATCAACAGTCTTGTGTCGGTCCACTCCTCCGTACCTCTTAAAGGATGAGGTAGTTACAAAATGTAAGGTAACGCTAACAAAGTTGAGCTGAGCTCTTTTTTTCTTCAAGGCCCGGGTTCGAATCCAGCCTGTGGCTCCTTTCCCGCATGTCATACCCCCACTCTCTCCCAGTTTCCTACACTATCCACTGCCCTCTCATCTATCAATAAAAGGTGTAAAAGCCCCCCCCCCCAAAAAAAGATTCTTCTTCTCAGCCCCGATGCATGATGAGCGTTTCAGGTTCAGGTTACTTTGTGATGTTAGGTCACTACAGAATTACAAGACAGAACAAACTACTTCATGTGTTAATTAGGGGAGTATTAGGAGTAATTCCAAGAACCTCACAAAACGATATGCATCATGATATTTGGGCCATGATACGATAGTATCACGATATCACAATATATCATTTTACACAGTAAACTAAGAATAAATAGAGATGGTGTTTATGTAAATCACACAATATTACTCAAAATTGAAAGGACAAATTAAGTCAAAACTTTTCCACTTTATTGTTTTTGAAAAACTTAAAGCTGCTGTGAGGAACTTTTAGCTTGTATCGATTCTGGCGCCCCCTTGTGGACAAAGTGATACCTCTTATCTCTTGTCCTGCACATGCAAAATAAGTGTCTTCGGACAATAACCTCATCCTGTTGTCTTTTAACATTTAGACTTATCTTACAATGTGATTATTTGCAAGGAAAACAGCCAAAAAAGGGTGTTTCTAAAGCAAGATGTCAATCATCTGTTCTGACACCTACCCCCTCAGAGCAGTTTTAGACATTAAAATGACAACAGAGAAGGTATCAGTGGTGTTGTAGATGATCTTGTTTGCTTTTGAGGGTCATAAAGAGGCATCAGTATCAGTTTCAGTCTGTTTCTCAGCCAGTTAAAAACTCCTCATAGTGCCTTTAAGTTGTATTTTAGTTCCAACTCGGCTAAAATGTGAATTTATTGTTAAAGGTGACATATCATGCAAAATCAACTTTTTCATGGTTCTCTACCTGAAATATGTGTCCCTGTCTACAAACCCCCCAAGAATGAAAGAGATCCATTCTGCCCCTGTTTTGATTTCTCCACCTTTCTGTAAATGTGTGCTGAAACGAGCCGTTTCAGTTTTCAGTGTTTTTCATACGTCACAACGACATCCAGTCTGTAACAGGAAGTCAGAGCTCGGAGCTTGTTCAGCCCCATAGACTGTATAAAATACAACTCAACCCCTCCTTCGTTTTTCATTCCCTGCACACATGTGTGCTAACAAGGAGCTTAGGAGGGAGGCATGCTAGTTGTAGGCTGTCTTAATAAACACAAAGGTCGGTTTGACTCCCCACGTCTGCAGATTTGAAGATCTAGTGGATGATTTTTATTTGTCATGGAAAAGTGCTAGCGCTAGTTAGCATAGCCACATAGCTACATGTTCGTAGCTGTGTACCAAGACACACGTCGACATACTGACAAATAAAACAACAAGAAACACTAAATCTGTGACCAATCCTTCAGAAAGGTCCTGCTGCAGGCGCCTCTCCGTCAGGATCAGATTCTGGATCAGATTCAGAGGGTCGAGGCCACACCCACTTCCTGAGGGGGCGTGGTCAGAGAGCTCATTCTCATTTAAAGGCACAGACACAGAAAACAGCCTGTTCTGTGCAGGGCTGAAAAAGAGGGGTTTACAGGCAGACCAAAATCTGACTTCAAAGTGTTTTTTTGAGCATAAACTTTAAAGACACGTTTTGAGGACCTCATAGACCAAATATTTTTTGATGAAAAAAGTGTATCTATATTTTTTTCACGCATCTAGTGCTTATCATACTAAAATATCCTAAAACTAATATAACAATGATAAATAATAAAATCAATAGACATGATGAAATGATAGAAGTGCTAAAGGTTCCATTTAAAAGGCATATCAGAAAACAATCAACCACTAAAATCTATAAAATCACATGAATAAATCAGAAAATCTGGACTTAAGTCTTAAAATTGCAGTTTCAGTCTTTTCCATCCCTCCTTCTGCTCCTCCAATTTGTTGTCACTCGATCCTCTTTATCATCTGCTGGCCAGAGGATGCTCCCGACTGGCCGGAACGCTGGGCAACTGTAACTAAGGGGCAGGTATATCTGTGCTAGGCTATCAGTTAAATCAAGAACAAAATCAAGTGACGACTTTAGAGACTCTTTTCACGAGGATAAAGCAGCCAGGTATTAAAGGAAGTCTCTTTTTATTTCCCCTGAAAGCAGAGGAAGTGTTATGAGTGACTTGAAGATATTCTTCCTGTTATATTAGATGTTATTTAGAGCTGCTTGTTGTTTTTATTTGTGAATGGAACATAGTTTTGAAGCACACTGAGTCTAAATGGATGTAAGGAGGAGCGAGTAAGGAGGAGGAAATGGGACCAACACAGTGGAAAAATAGGAGGAGAGAGAGCATGGGGCTTTGGTTAATAGGAAACAGACTGTGAGAGATAAGTAATATGTAAATAGGAAATGTATCCAAATTTACCTCTGGGAGAGAGCCAGTGTGAGGGACAGCATAATGTGGCAGGAGCCTCAGGTGCAGCTGGAAGGGGGGGAGGAGGGGCAAGAAGCTGAGGGATAGGGAGTGAGAAAATGGGAGGGTTTGTGTGTATGTGTGTGAGTGTATGTGTGTGTGTGTGTGGAAAGAGAGAGAGTGAGTGTGCAAGCTAGAGTGATCGTGTGGAGAGGGAGGGAGAGAACGTGTAAGCCAGTCACAGCATCTCTCCTTCACACTGCACCAGGGCTGAGGGACTCTCCGTCCCCTCGCTTCCCCTCGCTGCAGTTTGAAGTCATTTTCATCAGCGCAGTCATCCTTTTTTTTTTGTCTCGCTTTTTATTTGCTGCTTTTGACAGATGCCTTGCCTTCATCCCCCTCTCTCTCCCCGGATCTGAGGATTTATTTATTGAAAATGTGGGTAGACCTTTTTAACGGAATTAAAAGGAGGACGTTTGCAGAGGACAGTGCTTGAAACTGGGACTCCGACTGGGACTTCGTTGTCTCTTTATTTTGCCAGAGTGGATTCCCTTTTTGTCGTGCTGCCAGTTTGTCACTCGGCGGGTTGAGAATATTGCGAGAGGAGTTGTAGGACCCCGTACTCCAATAACAAAACCAGTGCATGTTTAAAAGACGAGGGCAAGTTCTAAAATCAATGGTTACATCAAGCATGTGAAGAGACGGTGCTAAGCCTCACTTGGAGATTTATCCGACTGTAACAGCAGGAATAGAAGTAACAGGTTTAAAGGATAAATCAGTGGATTGTGCATTGATCCTGACACCCCTCTCTGCAAGCGTCTGCCACAGGATTGCTGAGGAGTCAAAGTGAGCGGAGCGCTGAGTTATTCAGCTGGCCTCTCGATGCTCCAGGAGAGTCCTCCTACCTGCTGCCCTTCATGAGAGTCTAACATTCAACACGTTCATCAGGACCTTTACATCTGTTCATCTTTCGCAACTTGCAGTCCAGAACGCTGAGAGGCAAGTTTGGATTTAGACGTTTTGAATATTTTTTTTTAATGGCTGAAGTCATCCAGACATTTTGACGCTCTTGTATTTTTCTTTATCTCATTTTGCCCGGGGGGGGGGGGACGCCTTGTAAACACATTTTCCCCCCAGCGCCATGTGTGCTGAGAAAGCTGTGACATTATCTCCTGCGGAGATCCCCATGTTGTTCTAGCCTGTGTCTGTGTTTTGATTCAGACAATAGCTGGGCATACAGGGGCTCCGGACACTGACTAGAGGACCACCAAAATAAGGGAAGCCTGCAGTTACATAGTAAACACAGTAGCAGCAATGGCACAGTGAAACTTTGTGTCGGAGGGTTGACCAGCAGAGATGGATGTCATTTTCTTCTCCAGACTGAAGTGTGAACAAACTGAGACTACTTTTTTGTCAACCCCAGCAGTTATTGCCTAAAGTATTTTATTTCACAGGCAGCTGTGATTAACGAACCCGATCTATAGACGTCACGTAGGATGTATTTGATCCTCTGGACCCTCATGCTTTGTGTCATGCTTTAACCTCTTCATATGGCTTTTGTATCCAATGTCCTCTGTCTTTGTAAGGACAGCTCATGCCCTCAGCCTCCCGGTGGCAACCCTCATTAGAGTCAGGAGATGAGGCCAGAGACTGGCAGGCAAAGCAGGACTGAAATTCGCCTTTTGGATAGATGCTGTCCGCAGCACAAGCACTGCTCAGCCCTCGGTCTACAGGAGGAAAACGGGCCTTTTTTCCTCTACCACTGACTGTTACTCCCCCGCTACTTTCACTCGCCATGACTGATTGGAAAAGGAGAGTTAAACAGGTTGTCCTACCCTCCCAGAGGCTGTATTGATTTTCCTCCGCTCAGTCTTCATTTGATTGAGACTCAGCTATGTGAGCGTAAGGTGAAAGAGAGACTGAGTGTGATAGAGAGAGTATCGAGCTCCATTGACTGTGGGAGGCTGCAGACACCCGGTAAAGAGCGGGTGGGGGGGGCAGGCGGTTCTCCAGTTTCAGGCCAGCTGCCTTATGGGTGACCCACCACAAACCTGACCCACCTGGATAGTACCCAGAACAATGAACCAGTCTGAGCTGACAACAGACCCGGTGCTCACTGCCAACAGCAGCTTCTTTCCTGGCAGGGCGTCCAACCACTCTTGCCCCTTGGGCTGGGGGCTGAACCAAGGCCTGGAGGCTTGCGTCCTGGAGACTGCTGTCATTGTGCTCCTGACGGTCCTCATCATTGCTGGGAACCTGACGGTGATCTTTGTGTTCCACTGTGCCCCTCTACTACACCACTACACAACCAGCTACTTCATCCAGACAATGGCGTATGCTGACCTGCTGGTGGGTCTAAGCTGCCTGGTTCCCACTTTGTCTCTTCTTCACTACCCAGCGAGTGTCCAGGAGCCAATCACATGCCAGGTCTTCAGCTACGTCATCTCGGTTCTGAAGAGCGTTTCAATGGCCTGCTTGGCTTGTATCAGCGTGGACCGCTACCTGGCCATAACTAAACCACTCTCTTACAACCAGCTGGTGACGCCATGCCGGCTACGATGCTGCATCACCCTCATCTGGTTCTACTCTAGTGTGGTTTTCTTGCCCTCCTTCTTCGGGTGGGGTAAACCCGGCTATCATGGGGACATTTTTGAATGGTGTGCCCACTCCTGGCCCACCTCTGCCCTCTTTACAGGCTTCGTGGTGTGCTTGCTCTACGCGCCGGCAGCACTTGTGGTTTGTTTTACGTATTACCACATCTTTCGCATTTGCCAGCAGCACAATAGAGAGATCAGTGAGCGGCGAGCACGCTTCCCAAGCCAGGAGATGGAGGCCGGTGAGGGGGGCGGTGGTGGCGGAGGACATCACGGGGGGCACGGACCAGATCGGCGATATGCGATGGTGCTCTTCCGCATCACCAGCGTTTTCTACATGCTTTGGCTGCCCTACATAATCTATTTCCTGCTGGAGAGCTCCCATGTGCTGGATAGCCCTGCCCTCTCCTTCATCACCACCTGGCTGGCCATCAGCAACAGCTTTTGCAACTGTGTTATCTACAGCCTGTCTAATAGCGTGTTCCGTCTTGGCATGCGAAGGCTATCACAGACCATTTGCTCCTTCAGCCACTGTGCTGCAGATGACAGAGACTTTGGGGAGCCCAAACCGAGGAAGAGGGCAAACTCATGCTCCATCTGAGGGGGTTATTTTTACAGGGTGAGGAATCTACTGAAATCCACACATGGGGAACATGAATCTGAACAAGCTTTACTGCCAGTTAACTTTCAGTTAAATTGGCAAGGCTTGACCAGAGGTGACATTGCCTTGTTCCCAATAAAACCCATAGTGTACCGCGTAAAGAGCTTTCCAAGGAGATGCTTCAAACAGAGAGATTAAATGAGATAAGCGCCCTGTGACAGCTTTCCTTCTGTGGTTGTGCGACTTATTTATGGGCAGGTTTTCAAAGTCTTTACATCTCATCGCATACAATCAGCCAGTTCAGACAAATCGTGGACTAAAAAAGATTCACAAACGTTTTCCTCAGACATCAAATGTGACCACGCTCTTTCAATCATGTTCAAATTTGTCGGTGATTGTGAATTAGATTAACGCTCTGCTCAATGTCTCTGTTATTTCTACGACTGTCATTCGCAGAGAAAAGAAACCCGACGTTAAGTTGTGCTCAGAATCCTCGCTAAAGATTAAAAATGTGCGTTTAACGTTACAAACAAGAAGAGGTGCAAACATGACAGTTACTACGCTGCTGATAAACGACAGATGGCATGTGGCCCTGACTGTTTGTAGAGGAAAGTGAGCTTTTTAGAGTCTATAACATGCTCTGAATAGATGAACAGATGAACATGCAAAAACCTATTTTTTTTGTTAGGAGGGAGATTGGCTGACTGCCAATGTGACAGTTGGTTGTGGGTTAAGTTGTTTACATGGACCTTCCACAAAAACATGGTACAAAATGTAACTGTGGAAATCGTATAACTGTAAAACCCCAACACGGCACTACACAGATAGATATGCTCAACATCAGCATCTTAACAAAGACTGTAAAACTAATCAGAAACAGGAAATTAACGGGTTTCCTTTGAACACATGTGACACATTACCTACCAGTGTGACTTATATGAGTTTCCAATGGACGACACGCTGCTACGCTGATTAGCTCGAAAAAGATTGGCAAACCTTTTTCCAGATTGAAAACCAAGTGTGTGTTTGTGTTAGTTTGACTCTGAGGTCTTTAGATTAAGGGCAGTGAGCTCCCAGCACAGTGCTCCGTTCCTCCCTTTGTTTATGAAATGGCCCATTGGTGCCAGGATTCCCACCAGTGCTCTGGCATTCCTGATTCGACAGAGCTCCGAGTTTTCTGCCAACAGTTTGATAAATGAGCGCTCAGCCAGGAAATAGATATTACATCCCTCTTACCTGAATATTAAGGGTTGTGTAAACATGTTTAGTCATCATATATGTATTAAAATATAGAAATACATAGACAGTTTTGGCTGAGTCACGTAAATGAAGAAAGCTGATAATGTAGCCTAATTTGAATATTTTGGGGTCATCAACAAAATTATTGTTTCAGATTATAACAGATTTTATTTCCACATTGGTTTACAGGTCAGGTTGATGTAATCTGATCTGTCTGAAGCCAACTGTGAGGTTAGATCTGATCTGATTTGACTGAACAGAAGTTCAAAGCTATCCATAGCTTGTCTTGTTCACTCAATGGCCTGACTATTTGCATTACTTTGAATTACCCCACTCTGTTTCAGTGTACGAAAACCAAAAGACTGCCCTTAAACTACAGACCTGAGTGTCTTAAGGCTGATTTATACTTCTGCGTCTCCCCTACGCAGCAGGGGCTGACGCAGACATGAGCACCACATACTTGTGCGTCGGTGTGTCCGAACAGAGTTTCAGAGCGTGTTATGTTAATCTACAGCTGATACATGTTGCTGTTTATCATACAGACATGATTACATGAAGAATAGAGAGGAGGAGATGAAATACACGGCCGATGTGCGGCCGATGTCCGGGATCCCGGAAGTGCTGTAAATGCGGGAAAGACAAAGCCGCCGAGCGGACCAATCACAGAGCTTGCGGTCCGCGTCGGCTCTACGTGGAGTTACATTTTGGAGGAGGTGCACGTCAGCTACGTGCGTAGGCCTCGGCGTAGGTACGGGAGCTACGCGGAACTACGCCGGGGGTACGCCGTTGATTCAACGCAGAAGTATAAATCAGCCTTTACGGTCCTAGTCTGAACTAGGGATGCACCGATCCGATCCTGGTATTGGATATCGGGCAGATCGGACTCAAAAAGCTAGATCGGATATCGGCGACAAGGGGCCGATACAGTTGTGCTCATAAGTTTACACACCCTGGCAGAATTTATGGTTTCTTTGGTAGTTTCTGTTGTCATTATGATATAAAAAGAGTAAACACAGTTGTTTGATAAAAACTTTGCTTCACCTACCCACTAACCATTAGTGAAAAAAAAGTTTTTCTCGTATCATTCATATTCTCTGAAAAATGGCCAAAAATATCTAAAATTCTGCCAGGGTATGTAAGTAAGTAAGTAAGTAAATTTTATTTAGTATAGCACCTTTCACAGAATAAAATCACAAAGTGCTTCACAGGAAAATATCCAACACATTAAAAGAAACAGACAATAGCATAAATAGAACATTAGTCTGAACACAGTGAGTCGAAGGCCTGTTTAAATAAATGTGTCTTCACAAGTTTTTTAAAGGCGACAACAGATATAGCAGAACGGACATTTACAGGAAGAGCGTTCCACAATGTCGGTGCCACAACTTCAAAAGCACGGTCACCTTTTGTTCTTAAACGAGCTCGAGGGACAACCAGCAAGCCCTGGTCAGAAGACCTGAGTGGCCTACTGGTAAGGTAGGGGCGGAGCAGGTCGACGATATATTCAGGAGCCTGACCATGCAGAGCTCTAGACACGAAAACGAGAACTTTAAAATGAATCCTAAATGTAACTGGAAGCCAATGTAGGGAATGTAAACTTATGAGCACAACTGTATATAGTGCCGGTTTTAATATCCCTCCTCCCTGCCACAGGTACAGGTCAACACTATGGAAACACAATGTTGACCTATTTTTTATTTTCTCATTTGAAGCAGTTTTTCTATACAGAATATTTAATTCCTCTTATCCACTGCTGAGGTTTACAGTTGAATTGTAATATCTGTTGGTTATGAAGAGTTACTCACCAAACTGCTGGTACACATTTACAATCTCTTGAATAATGATACTGTCAGTTTAAAATGTTCATTTCATTGTGGTTTTCAAAGTCAGAAAAGCCTGAAGTTGCCAAAACATGATTCTATCCTCACATTAAAAAATAGAGATTGTTAAATCAATACAGGGATCGGATTGGTTCAGTATCGGTATCAGCAGATACCAAAGCCCAGGTATCGGTATCGGTATCAGGACCTAAAAAGTAGGACCGGTGCATCCCTAGTCTGAACTTTGGGAAGGAACATAACATTGAAATTGTATCTCAGCTTCTCCAATTGGGACATTTTCCCCCAAAAAGCAAGTAGAAACTGCTCCAGAAACCCTTCAGGAATGGGGCCCTTCATGGTTTGTTGTTGGGTTTTGTTTTGGACATTGGGGTGGTTGATTCCATTCCGCTGAATTATTACAGTTTTGTTTATTTACTGTAAACATTCCAGCTTGGTAAAATCTGAAGACTGTTCCCCGGTCCGGGGCTTTTGATATACAAAGTGCACATGACGTGTGTAGATAAAGAAACCTACACACTGCCTTTGGTTATAATTCTCCTTCTTTGCTGCTGCTGCTCGGTAGTTTAATCATTCCAGTGAGTTTACCTTGTACATTCCTTTTTTCATCGGATCAGCATCTGATCATAACTCATCTGACATGAACACAGCCACGTACTGTAGCCAATGACTTTTACTGATTTTACTGTTTGCTCATGCATTAGTGTCATCTGTGGTTCAGGCCTCGCTGTAGAGTATTTTTGTCCTCGCTAGAAACCAAGTGACACAGCAAACCCCTCCTCTTGATATTGAACCTGCATTCTCTGCTGCTTAACAATCCCCTGTGTGAGTTCTCCCTCATTTTAAAGCTGCATAAAGTGATTTGTGACTACCAGGGGCAGAACGTCTCTTATATGATAAGCTTACTGTGCTTAAAAGGTATGTTAGCAAGCCAATGCTTGCTTACACATCCAGCAGAAATACAGCAACGTGAGCTTTTCAAGGGTCATCCGATGAATGTAAATACGACTTAGTTTTATACCAAGGTTTGCTAAAAACTGATGAAACCAGATCATTAAAAAAAACAGTCTTATAGGAGTTATCTACATGTTCATTTACAGCCACTTGTTTACTTTGGCTCTGCAGTTTCTCATGAGGCAGGTAGCCTTTGGTCCACTTGACATGATCATGTGGTGGGAGTGTCTGTCCATGTTTTATACTGTATGTTCTGTTGTTTTATCTTCTCTGGGTTAGAAAATGTAGGTTACCAAATACAATAAATGCAGAGGTACGAAGCTGCTAAGATGGTTGTTGATTCCAAGTGGGATCCTCAGCGCTTATCACCCTTTAACGTAATCTAGAGTTGTTTGATTCAGCGTATGAAGAAATGCTTTACTGCATCACAGATTGTTCTGTAAACGTGCCTAAAGATGTTTTTTTAAAGGAACGTGAAAAAAAAGATGTCAAGGATTGGTTGTTATAATACGGACATGCTGCACTTTTCAAAAGACTTTCAAGCTACATGAACATATATTGTGACTGTGTACACATCTGAATATACTGCATTTAGTTTTCCATAACTTTGTGATAAGTGATGAGAGATTTCTAAATAAGCCAAGTCATTCATTCTCCACAGTCAACCTGATTCTGGCTTCAAGTGGCAACATCCTTATACTGTACTATCTTTTGCAACATCCTATCTGTGAGATAAGAGGACATTGCATACTTGTCTAGGCTTTGTGAATTCCCTTTTTGCAACCAACGACCTGGCGTATACACTGAAAACCTTTATGGAATCACAGCAAAGTTGTGTCAAATATTGTTCTTGATGATGATATTTTCATTATTTTGATAGCTTGTGTTTTTTGGTGCTTGTGTGGAGCATCGTGCAGTGGGGTAGTAGAAGAAATTTATCTGAAATAGTGCTGTGGTATTCTCACAGTGTGCTAACAAACAAAAACACTCAAGACAAGACAAAGTGAACTTCTGTGATAGCCTGATATTAAATAGCTCAGTTACCATTTAGTTTAACAGGTGGAACACAACATGCTCGGCTCCAGGAGAGTTGGTACAGTGTGTAAATGTTGATAAAAATCTGAATTTAATGTTTTGTAAATCACTACATAACTGAAAGAAGGGCAAAGTCAACATATCAAATGCTGAATATGAACAGTTTTTTATGAGTTTATGAAAAATATATTCTCTTTTTAAATTTGATGCCAGCAACACATTTCATAAAAGTTGCAACAGGAGCATGTTTGCCATTGTGTTGCATCACCTCTCCTTTTAAAAACACTATGTAGTCATTCGGGGGACCAAGGAGACCAGTTTCTGGAGTTTTGCAAGTGACATGTTTTCCCTTTCTTGCTGGGACTGCAGGCAGGCCACTTTAACAAACCCTTACTGTGGAATTTTGGAAATATTCCATGGGAATTACTGGAAATTTATGGAAATGTATGGGAATTAACTGGGAATTGAGGGTAATTTAATGTAAAGGTATCATATCCAAGCATAAATATCTGTTTTAGTTATAAGCAGAAATCCATCCAAAATAATTCAATTAAAACAGATTTATTTGTAAGTAGAACTTCATCAAGTGTTAAATATTTTATTGAACCATCAATTCTTTCATTGAAGAACAAAAACATGAATGTTGAGTTAAATATTATTCATTCCCCCGACCCAATTCAAAGATGAACAAAAATGCAATCCCAACAAAGTCCCATTAAACAAGCAAATAAAAAAGCATCATTCTTGCATGAAATCTGGTTGTTTTAGTCAGGATCATGCTAAAATATAATTCCCCCAACTATATTTAAGTTACCTATTAAGAACCAACCTTCAATTTAGTAAATTCCTGTTTTTTTATTCCCATAAATTCCCCTTAATTCCCATGGAAAGTTTCCAACTTTGTAAATTCCCAGAATTTTGCAACCCTAGGAGCCATGCTGTGGTTAAGCATGCACAAAGTGGTTTGGCATTGTCTTGCTGAAATCTGTAAAATCTTCCCTTAGAGAAGTGTTAACTGGATGGCAGTATATGTGTAAGCTGTCCATGCCATGGGTGTACTTATGCATCCCAATACCATCACAGATGCCGGCTTTTTAACTGTGTGCTGATAACAAGTCCAGGATTTCCAAAAAGAGCGTCAAATTCTGATTCAACAGACCACAGGACAGTTTTCACTTCACCTCAGTCCATCTTAAACGGGCTCGGGCCCACAGAAGTCGTTGACTCTTCTGGATTATATTCATATATGGTGTCCTCTTTGCATGGTTCAGTTTGAACCTGCAAATGTGGAAACTGTGTGCACAGACACTGGATTTTGGAAGTGATTTTCAGCCCATGCAGTGACTTCCACCACAGAGGCATGCCTTTTTTTTAATGCAGTGCCACTAAAGGGCCTAAGATCATGGCTGCACAGTGGTTTTTGGCATTGTCCCTTTTGTAGAGATCATTCTAGATTCTCTTTAATGGTTTTATGGACTGTAGATGAAGAAATCCTCAAATTCTTTGCAATTTTTTTATGCTGAGGAAGAGTGTTTTGAAATTGTTCAACTAGTTGCTCACACAGTCTCTCATAAATTGGCGAACCTCTTCCCAGCTTTACTCCCAAGAGACTCTGCCTCTCTTGAATGCCCCTTAATGTAAATGAACCTCATTAGTTCAGTGTTATGTTGTCCCTGTCCCAACTTTTCTGAAACATGTTGCTGGTTCCAACTTAAAATGAGCGTAAATATTGTTAAAAAAACAACAAACTTATTCAGGTTCAACATTTGATATGTTGTCTTTAAACTATTTTCAATTAGAAATGGAGTTTAGATGATTTGCAAGCCATCAAAATCTGTTAATTAACATTTTCACAACACCCTCCTTTTTTTGGAATTGAGGTTATTCATCCAGTATTTGGAAATATCAGAAGTTGCACAACTATTCAGCACTTCAGTTTGGGATTCTTTAGCAGATTACTCCAAATGTTTGTCTAGTCTTAAGGTTTTGAAAATCCCAGAAACACTGAGTGAATATTTAAAAAATAAATTGTTTGTATGTGACTGTATAACACTGACCAATCTGAAGTGGTAGAGAAACAAACCTGTTTAAATGAGTTGTTCTACTTTGAAGTGCATTTATCTTGGCTTTTTTTTGTAAAAAGAGTGAAATCAAACACAAGATAATATGTATTAATTTATTGAGTTATGTTTAAACCTTAATCCATATACTGTATATGAGTATACTGTATATAAAGTGTGTGTGTATCTGTTTTTATTTTGATACGGCCAAAAATCAGACGTATTCTGACAAAACTATTTGTGTTCGATCTTCTAGGCTGCTGATGTTTTTGTAGGAAGCAGAGCGTGTTAAACTACACAGTATATATATTTTTTTATTTTGTCAAAGGCTATGGTTCTGTTGTTGCTGCCAACCCAATAAAGGTAAAAGTAGACATTCACATCCATGTTATTCTTTTTGTGTAGACGTTACCATCAGTTAGTCATCTTTCATTCATAACCAGTAGAGCTCACCAGATCTCCTACTACTGAACTATTTTAAGAAGCAATGGAAAGGGTGGGAACGTGGGCGTGTGATCACTGTTTGCCATTTTGCATCGCCACATTGGAGGGATCAGCACAGTTAGGTAATGCCTGCCTCTGCAAACAGATTATGTCACCATTGATTGGACATTAAGACAGATTACTTAAAGCTAGGGTTGGTAGTCTCGGAAAACCAGCATGAATTTGAATGTGACTTTTCCTCAGGACTCCGTCTAACCCCTCCCCTCCTCCCTCGGAGCTCCTCCAAAACGACGCCCCCCCCCCGCTCACATGCAGGAGCGCCGCTGATTCTCGAACATATGATCGTGACTGATTCAAAACCGGTCCTCACCAAAACATTCTCATAGTGAAAGTTAAAGACACAAACAAACATGGCTGCTGTTAGCACTCACAACTGTCATGCTAGCATTATCCAGTTGTACCAGTGACACGATATCAGGAGAAAAGTTATAACACATATATAATACTGTAACAGCTCTACTGTTTGTTAAACGTGTTCAGTGTAGATGCTCTTAATTCCTACAGTGTTGACGGTTAGTGAAGGCATCAGGAGAGGTGTAGAGTGGGTGAGTGGGTGAGTGGGAGAGACAAGAGGAGAAGTTCTTCATTCATTCAAACATTGATTGTTGTTTTGTTGGTTGGCGTGATCACGGCCGACAGTGACCGGTTATTAAAGCTCAATGTGTTCACGAATCGGCTCGTCATCACTACAGTGTCCGGACGGACCATAGACTGTAAAAAATATGGACGTAGGATCCGTGACGTCACCCATCTGTTTCTGAAGAGCTGTTTTGAGACCAATCGGCAGCGGCAGCCATATTGCTTCTGTCGAGCCAGTGTGACGTAAAGAGGCGGGCTTTGAGCCTCCTAGCCAACAGCTGCAGTGTTCCTGCAGGCAGCTGTGCCTCTCATTGGAAGACTAGTAATCTCAATATCTTCTAAATTACCGAATTAGAAAAAAATTCACCCCCTCACAGTGAGAGGACATCGAGAAATTAGCTATTCAGACTACACTCATCTTTTGTACCAGGCTGTAAACATGTTTATTAATGCTGCAAAGATCGTCTTTTCCCCATTCATGTGTATGTGACTTCCGGTACTTCCGGAGCCAGCCTCAAGCGGATCCTCGATGAACTGCAGCTTTTAACACTTCCGCATTGACTCATATTTTTAGACCGGAGGTTGCCGCTTGGGACGGACGCTACAATAAATATATATTTTCTGTAGGAATTACTGAACGTCATTAATTATTCTGCTTGTTGGTGAGAGCTTTTTAGACTCTGATCCGGACTACAGTCCTGAGTAAAGCACCTCATCAGGTCAGAGGGGACAGGCCCGAGGACGAGCGAGAGGGGCAGTAAATAGAGTTAGGGGAAGTAGAGGCAGGAGACGGGGACTCGGAGGAGTGCACGCCGGGGAAATGTACGCGCAGGAGGAGGGCAGAACGGCTGGACGGGATTTGATTGGTTTAAAATTTGGGGAGCCAAAAAACTGTGATTGGTTGGTGTTTTCCCAGGTTTACTCCGGCTGTAGATAGCAGTTTTTTTTCACTCTTTTTTAAGAACACATTATGTATTGATTACCATCAGGACATAAAGATCATTTTAACCAGTATGACAAAAAGTGTATCTAAATCTGATTACCAACCCCAGCTTTAATACACACAATGAAATGGTTCCTGTTTTATCTTCTACCCAATGTGGAGATCAAAAGTTTAAATGGGGCTCTTACTTTGTCAGAAACCGTATGGGATAAAAATCACCAAATGTAGTTCCACAGCAGAGAAATGATGACTGATTGCCCTGATGATGAAATACTGTATATGTCTAAAACTGGTTCATACCTTTGATAATCTCCATGATTACTGGGGAGAACAATATCCATTTAAAGAGGTAGTATTATGCTTACACAAACAAACAAACAGATATTTGGTCAAAATGTTGGATGTCAATACTAAGCATGGGCAAAGTTTCAAAATTCAAGGAGTAACATGTGTTGGAGTGTTCCTAGGGTGACACTGCAGGCTGCTCTGAACAGGTTGTTCAAAAAGTCAACACAAGAAAAATCCACAGGATCTTTTGACATCGTGACATCAACAGTTTGTTGTTTTAAAAAGAGAAAAACAACTTTGTGGCACAGCAACAGTGAAGGAGCCCACATAGCAAAAATTGGTCTGATAGGTCTGGGCCAGATCTGGCATCAAGCTGGCACTGCTGGCTGACTGCTGGCATGGTAAGTTAGAGCTGTAGTTGGGCCTTAAAAGTTAGACCTGACCCCGACAGAATTCTGCCCGAACCCGTCCAAACCCGAATGACCTAGATTTTTTTAAAGCCCGAACCCGTTTACAGCCCGACTGCCCCGACATTATTCATTACTGATCGGTCTAATTTTGCGAGTTTTGGGTAGGTCTGTTGATCTTCCACCAGCCAAGAACATCAGTTTCATCTTCCAGTCGTTTTAATGTAGCGAGATACCTCATTGTCTTCCCAGTCAGCTCGCTGCACATTTTCCCACACAAATATCTTGACCAATATGTGGACCAGGTCTGGCAATGATGGCATTGTATATATGATGGCATGCCACATCTGGCCCAGTTGTTGCTTGGTTTATGTGGACCAGATCTGTCCATGCCGATTAAGGTTGAGCTAGTGATTAAGCTGGCCCATGTGTGGGCCGTCTCTGGCAAACTATACCTGGGCCACTTAAGGGACGTCATGTTGGCCGAGTCTAATGGCCCTTTTCCACCGGCCCGTCTTAGCCCTGCTCTACTTGACTTGACTCGACTCTACTCGGTTTGTGTTGCGTTTCCACGGGCGCGGTACCTCGTGTCAGATACCAGTTTTTCGTACCTGCTCTGCTCTGGTTCCAAGCGAGCTGAGCCAATACTAAAAGGTGACGTCGACGGACTGCCGGCCACTGATTGGTTAAAGAATGTCATCACCGAAGAGTCATGAGCACGACGCCGAACACAGACGGCAACATTGAAGGAGGCTTCCGAAGTGCTAGGTTGGTGACTCTCCTTTAAAGGTTGAATGTATTGTTTTAAAAGGCCTGTGATTGGCTGGCGACCTGTCCAGGGTGTACCCTGCCATCCGCCCGAAGTCAGCTGGGATAGGCTCCAGCCCCCCGTTATCCCGAATGGGATAAGCGGTCAAGATAATGGATGGATGGATGTATTGTTTTAAAACGAAAACACAACTTATGGCTTGGCAACAGTGGAGGAGGCTTCCAGAGTGCCATGTTCTGGAATGCTGTAAATCATGCAAAGCTACTTCAAAGCCATCAAAGGGACGATATACAGCCTAAAAAATGAACATGATACAACCCCACACCATTACAGTCAAGCAAACTTTAAAAACAACAAAGTCCTGCAGAGAGATTGTGAGTAAATAAACAGCTGTATGGAAATAAATCACAGAGTTGATGTTCCGGTCTGCTCATTATCCTCTGAGCCAGCAGTCTGCTGATGAGGTGATACCTGCAGGGTTACCACTCTGTTAGCCTTTCCTTTAGTCAGAGCACACTATCATGTCCTCTCTCTGCAAGAACAGTATCCTCATTACGGAGCCTGATCCCTTGTTCCTGCTCTTAAATTGGCCTTTAAAATTCATACACTCACTCAAACCTGTGCAGACGTGCTTTGGAACAGACATGACCCCGCTGTCTTCACCTAAACAGATAAGTGGATTGACAAACGAGGGGAGATCGGAGAGAAGGTAGATGTGGGGTAGATTTAGTATTATATATAGTTCAGGGATAGTTATTTATAGCACCATATATTATTTGTATGAAGCAGTAAACTCTCTTTGCTCATGGAGTTATTTTAGCTCACAGTATTGCATCCTTTGTGATGTCTCTATCATAAGTGTCCAGTAAGCAGGCAGCTTTTGGGTGCTTCACTGTTTTCTTCCTCCGTTTGATAACTAGCTTTGGAATAAATAATCCGTTCCATAATCACGCTCGACACTAAATCAGGAATTCCCTTTTATTACCACGAATGGCAGCACTCGCCTCTCTTCCTCTTTCATTTTCTATCCTGCCACTTTCCTCCTCCTCTTCCCGTGCTGATGGAGAAAGGACCAGCTGACCCTCTTTTGAGGTGGGGAACTCGTAATTGGAGGGGAAGTCAGTTCCTGCCTCTTTGTGCTAATGTTGGAGCCCGACAGCGCCCAACCCAAAGCCTTTGATGACATAAGGAGGACACATTTAGAAGTGCACACAACAACAACACACCTTCATACATCTTGCATGGCCTCAGTCGCAGCCTTTGAAACGGGGCCCTTGACTGAGCCAGGATAGCTGACAGGTGTTGGGGAAGGTGTAACTCATTTGTGAGGGTGTATAATGCACAGTGTACAGGCTACAGACACTGTTGAGCCTGAACTAGAAGGATTAACTAGTCATCGGGGATGTTCACCAGCTAGGCATAAATCTACGACTGACATCGGACTTCCACCAGATCCGTGTGGCTCCGTGCTCTCTTGTCCGTCAACACCCACCGGCTGCGTTTTCAGCACGGAGCAGGACTGCCGGACAGCTGGAGTCATGTGACCCAGGTTTTCCTGCTGTAATCACTGAATCAAGGATTCTCCTCCTCCTCTCCTCATCCATGTTGTCTTTCTGGTCCTCTGAAAACCTCTGACCTGTTGACTCCAGGCCTGGCTCCGCTCATCATGACGGTTTGTTGTTGTAGTTAAGTGAAATACAATCTGGTGATAACACAGAGTGTTTGATTCTGAAAATTAACCGGATGTTTTCATTTTGTTGTGGTGAAACCTGA
Organism: Notolabrus celidotus; assembly: GCF_009762535.1. Lineage (NCBI taxonomy): Eukaryota > Metazoa > Chordata > Actinopteri > Labriformes > Labridae > Notolabrus > Notolabrus celidotus. The sequence continues at coordinate 4,416,216 of NC_048273.1, read as the reverse complement.
ATTCCTGTCCCGCTCCATCTGCTCTGTTGAGATTGATGCTTCGTGCTCCGGCATCCGGCACAAATAGAAGTCTTGTGTATCTGATCCAGAGCGCTCCGACATGCCAGATCAGAGATGCAGCTGGAACGCAATGGAGCGGATCCAGTGGAAGTTAACACATTGACTAGAATAGAAACCTATCAGATCTGGTGCCGTGATGGATCGGAAAGGACCGGAGACGGATCTAGTGGAATTTGCCGTGACCCTTCACTCAAACTTACATTGAGTGCACCATGCCTGACTGAGACCAGTCACCTGCTCCATACTAGGTATTAAAGTCTCACTGAGGTATAACACAAACAGGGCCCTAAGTCTAACTGGTAAGGTTACACCCATGCATATGCTCAGCTGGTGCACCAGGCCCCAGGAGTCATCCTATAGGAGTGTTTACCTTATTGTGAACCTCTTAAATCGCCACCACAGTGGATGAAATTAAATCCAAGAAATATGCCTCACGTTTTGTACATGCAGTTCTGCATATTTCTTAACATGTAAAATTTTTATTTTAGAATTAATAAATAAATAAAAAACACTATATTTAAAGTTGTCACCTAGCTCTAAGTCATGGTTTTAGACCAGGTACATTTCACTGCATTTATTTGATTCTTAAATCATGACACTCAAAAAAAGTATTTGTTAATATGGACTTAAAAACTATTTTAAAATGCAAAATATTAGAACAGTAAACATGCGATTAAAAATGTGATGAATAGTGATTAACTATTAGAGGCCATAGTCCTCATCGCAGAGGTCACAGGCTCAAATCCAGCCTCGACCATCTACTGCATGTCCTCCCCCACTCTCTACTCCCCACATTTTATGTCTCTCTTCAGCTGTCCTATCCCTTAGAGGCAAAAATGCCAAATACAGCTTTAAAATATATTTTTTAGAGATGTATTGGGATTAAAAAAATAACAGATTGAAAGCTGTATTTCAATAACTGCATAAATAAACATAAATACCAAGTAAATATAATTAAAGCTCCTATGCGGACCATTTAGTTTGTGAGTTTGGCGCCCCCTGTGGACAAATTGTTTGTTTTTTAACATAAATACCTTCTTGCTTTCTTTCAACAAACAAATGTATGATTTAGAATCTTTGCCGTGGAACAAGGACGGTCTAACTAACAGTCCAACATTAACATTCCTATTCTAGTGAGCAGAAGTTGAAGTTAGTGTGCAATTTCACACACATTCCCACTCTCTTATATCTCGCAAATATCACAAACAGAGAAAATGTATCAACCTCATTATAAACTCACACTATAGACTGCATAGATTACAGCTGTAATTGCTGGCCTTTAATATCGGTTCTCTGTAAATCAGATCAAGCACACACGGGTTCTGCAGAAAGTACACGTTCTTCTTTCATGAGAATACTGTGACAGCCTCTCAGCAGAGCATACAGTAGGGACTTGACATTTTAATCACAGCACAGTATCTGTTATTTTACAAATGTTACTATCTCTTGTTGCCATAGTTGCAGAGAGGTTACACTATCCACCCAGGAACAAAACGCTTACAGGTTTTATCACCAAACAAGTGGACCTGATAGACCTGAATTCTGTCAAAGTGCCCCAGAGCGATAAAGGGAACACTTACCTGCCTGATAGGACAATTGGAAAGCGCCCCGAATGTGGACGGGAGGAAGTTTTCATCAGCTGCTGTTTCGAGTTCAGTGCTTCTATTCCACCTTTGGACCCAGTGATTGACAAAGGTCTTCTATCCATTAGAGCTTTCTCTCCATCTCTCTGAGTGCTTCCACTCTCTCAAACAAACACCTTTTTTCCCCCTCTGGTTTCAAGTCACACCCGGGATCCCACTTTCATTTTTAAAAATCTCTGATTCTGCACTTTTTCCACTTTTTCTTTGTTTGATGAAGGTTTTAGTCTCTGTTGCATCATCTCTTTTACATTTAGTCTTGAGTTATGCTGACTCTGCATCTAATAAAACCACTTTGTGAAATCCCACCTCACTCCTGGTGCACAATAGCATCCCTCTGGCTTGGGGCAACTATGAAAACCAATTAAGGTCAGGGTTGTTATTTGCCCTATGATGAGACCACGTAGACTGGGCTGCTGATTTGGCAGGAAATCTTCTGCCTGGTCAGGAAGATTTTTTTTATGGTGATAAGGTCACATCAGAGGTTATTTCTAACCTAATGAGGAGTATTCGTCTTGTTTGCCACTTGACCTAAAAGATGAAACTACGATATGTTTATCATCATGAGTCCTCTTTATACACACCACCTCTACTGTAGAGGGTCGGGTTGAACAACACAGCAGACCTTAAGCATGATGTCGTCTTTATACAAGCTGCATATAATGATTTATATGTGTTTATCATTTGTCGTTATTCTTCTCGGATATCAATCAATCTTAATTTATAAAGCGCCAAATCACAACATTATTTGAAGACTCTTTCCAAACAGAGCAGGTCTAGACCGTACTCTATGTTCTATTATAAACAAAGACACGACATCAAGACTGGATCAGATCCAGTCTTACCTCATCTTAATCCACCATGAGCATTGCACCTCGCAGTATTAAGCTAGTTACAGTGGCGAGGGACAAACTTCCTTTAACAGGCAGAAACCTCCAGCAGGACCAGACTCATGTTAGACACACATCTGCTGAGACCAAGTTGGGTCTGGAAAGAGGGATAGAGGAGAGTAAGAAACAGAGGGAGCTGTGATAGTGATGAGATGATTAGCTGTTGCCGCTGGAGTCCAGCACGTCTGTATCAGCAGGAGGATGCCTACGGCAGCTCAGAGGAACCTACAAGACAAGGGAGCTCAGGGACTCCAGAAAGGTCTATGGTTAGTAACTTTAATGGGACAGAAGAGTTAGAGTAAGTGATGAGGGGGTTGGGGGAAAGGGGGTGAGATAGGATCCTAGTGTGTCAGTGCGCCAGTTCCCCCTGCAGTCTAAGCCTATAGCAGCATAACAAAAGCTGGTCCAAGCCTGATCCAGCTCTAACTATAAGCTTCATCAAAAAGGAAAGTTTGAAGCCTACTCTTAAAAGTAGAGAGGGTGTCTGCCTCCCGGACCCTGACTGGTAGATGATTCCAAAGGAACTGACAGTTCTACCTCCCATACTACTTTTACAGACTTTAGGTATGACGAGCAGGCCTGCATGTTGGGAGCGTAGTGTTCTAGAGGGGTAACAGGGCACTATGAGCTCTTTAAAATATGAAGGTGTCTGACCATTCAGAGCTTTGTAGGTCAAAAGAAGGTCTAGTCAGTACTCAAGCTGCAGCATTCTGGACCAGCTGAAGAGTCTTTAGAGACTTATTAGGGCGGCCTGATAAAAGGGAATTACATAATCTAACCTGGAGGTAACAAATGTTGTTTGTTACCTCCATAACTTGACCCCTGCTGTAGGCCTCTGACCCTGAACTGGCATCAGCATTGGGTGGGCTCTATACACGAACCCTTAAGAGAAGCCGAAGATAACCTGAAACGCAGAAGTGAAGAGTCATTGTGAAGCCTTCACTAAGATGTTTCCACTCCTCTATCAAAACCAAAGCAGATATAGACTGATCTGTGTAGCAGGGACAAATGCCAGCATCGAGGTGAACTTGTTGCACTTTGAATATATTTTAACTCAGGTGTAATCAGATGGAGCTAAGTGACTCTGAGGTATAAAATATTCAAAAAGCCGGAGTGAAATATTCGACGAGAGCCTGACGGGAAAGAAATACACACTGACAGCGCCCACATCAGGACCTGAACTGAGCAGCTACTTATTGATTCACTTGAACCACCGTAATGATCATTAAATCTGTGATTGATAAACTGCCAGCCGTGATCAACGACACCTCTACCTCCACTGCACCGCTCCAATCTTTCCATGGCTCACGGTCACAGGCACAGAATACTTTAACGCCGGTGAATGTACAGGAAGTAGATCATAGAACCATCACTGCAGACCAGATTATTGTCTGAATGAATATATGAGGTATACTGGATTTGAAGAAAGCTACATCTTCTACACCTAGGTTGTGTAAAACCTTTATCAGCTACCTTTATGTTATTTATAGTTGCTGATTTAAAGGTAAAAGGAGAAAGTGAAGCGTGCATGAAAGGGTTTTTATCTTCAACATTTGCATTCACCAAGTCATCTCCTTAGAAAAGCTAATTATGTAAGGAAAAGAGGGAGCTTTTTTTTTAGTAGCAGTGGAGGAAATCCACATTTGTATCTACCTACCTTCTTACCTCTCTGGTCTTCTGGTCTGTTGTGCTGTGCAGGAGTCTTTCCTCTCCTTTCCCATGGTCACACACATCTGATCCCGCCCCAGCCGGCACTTTGAACCACAGCCGTCCCTTTTTTTTCCCCGTTTCGCAGAGACTTTTATTGTGACAGAGTGGAGCTCATTTAAATATTGGCTTTGGAGCGGCTTCAATCCACTCTCCTGTGCGCCGCACTGAAGGAACATCTAAAGAGCGTTTTGTTTCTTTTCTTTTCATCCTCTCTAATTTGATATAGCGTAATTTGCAGCGTTATTCTTGCTCTATTCATACATGGAGGACAAAGACGAGCACTTTAAAGGACAGTGGAGGGCAATGTGTTTCTTACTGTTAACCTCCCTGCAGACCTCAGGTGCTGAGGCTCTGCCAACAGATGTACAGCCAGCTTCTCTCATCCTCTCTCAGGGCATTTTAGCTGAATTAAATACCATAAGACAGTCAAATTCCCCCCATGGCTCTGTAGCAGATTTCTTCCAATCTACTACCTCCTTTCTTTTCTTTCCTTCCTCTCTCTATCCCGAGGCATTGTCACCCATAGTAGCACACCAGGCCTGGCTATGTTGGGCACTTATTTAGTAGTAATGGTCCAGTAGCTCGCCTCAGGCCGTCCTTGATATGGCTGCTTCTTCCTCTGTGGTATTTAGCCTTGCTACTGTTCCCAGACTGGAGGAAGGGAGTGAATGAAGTAAATTGCAAGTAGCTGTGTTTGGTGTTTGCTAGTCTGGTTCAGCAGCGTATCATTTGACTGTTATCTGTTTAACCAGTTAACGGAGGGACTCAGCCGGCCGTGAGTAAACCTGCTGTGGTCACAAAGAAAAAGAAAATCCTATTCCTGGAAACACATCAAACCTCAGCTGTTTGAACTCTGCATTATAAATGGTCGACCAGTGCCTTCGCTGGTACTTAATGCCTTGCAGCTGAGTAACCCAAGCTAAAAATAAACCATAATATCTGATAAAAAAAGTATTCAAACTGTGTCATTAACACAACAATACAAGAATCTTACTCATTTTGTTTAACAGCCACACAAAACTTATAGATGTTTGACAATTCTGAACATAAAAATATGAGGACAGTATGTCTAAACACTCCATTGTGGTTTCATCTCCAAACATATCCTAGATGCAACACTGCTCCATGCTGCCTGTCTGTTTTACACAGAACCTTAACATTCATAATGACGTCATTAACACTCGTGCAACCAGATGATGTGAAAGACTGAAGTCCTCCACTGCAGGAACACTGAATGCTCAAACTATAACATCTTCAGTTTATATGAATTTATTATATCAAAGTAAACAGTAACATACAAAAAAAGTCATCTGACTAGAGGTCTCTTTTTTAAAGGAGTACGATACAACCTAATACGATACGGTACGTCACAATATGATACAACAGGATACAATAAGATATGATATGATACGATAAAATACAGTACATTACAATACGATACACCAGGATATGATAAGATACGATACAACAGGATACGACAAGATACGATACAACAGGACACGATAAGATACGATACAACAGGATACGATAAGATACGATACAACAGGATACGACAAGATACGATACAACAGGATACGATAAGATATAATACAACAGGATACGATAAGATATCATACAACAGGATACGATAAGATATGATACAACAGGATACGATAAGATACGATACAACAGGATACGATAAGATACGATACAACAGGATACGATAAGATACGATACAACAGGATACGATAAGATACGATACAACAGGATACGACAAGATACGATACAACAGGATACGATAAGATATCATACAACAGGATACGATAAGATACGATACAACAGGATACGATAAGATACGATACACCAGGATACGATAAGATATGATACAACAGGATACGATAAGATATCATACAACAGGATACGATAAGATACGATACAACAGGATACGATAAGATATCATACAACAGGATACGATAAGATACGATACAACAGGACACGATAAGATACGATACAACAGGATACGATTAGATACGATACAACAGGATACGATAAGATACGATACAACAGGATACGATAAGATACGATACAACAGGATACGATAAGATACGATACAACAGGATACGATAAGATATCATACAACAGGATACGATAAGATACGATACAACAGGATACGATAAGATATGATACAACAGGATACGATAAGATATGATACAACAGGATACGATAAGATATGATACAACAGGATACGATAAGATACGATACAACAGGATACGATAAGATACGATACAACAGGATACGATAAGATATGATACAACAGGATACGATAAGATATAATACAACAGGATACGATAAGATATGATACAACAGGACACGATAAGATACGATACAACAGGATACGATAAGATACGATACAACAGGATACGATAAGATACGATACAACAGGATACGATAAGATATGATACAACAGGATACGATAAGATATAATACAACAGGACACGATAAGATATGATACAACAGGATACGATAAGATACGATACAACAGGATACGATAAGATACGATACAACAGGATACGATAAGATACAGTACAGTTAAAATTAGGGATGGGAAGCAGAGGGTAACTCATGACACGATCAATACAATACAGTAGGATACGATACAATAGGATATGGTACATATATGGTAGGATATGGTACAACAGAATACGATAAGATACTATACAATACGATACAACAGGATACGATATGATAAAGTATGGTACGATATGGTACCATACGTCATTAAACAACAAGAATAGATAAGATTTGATACATTACGATATGATACAATATGATACAGTACGGTACGATACGATACACCAGGATACGATACGAAAGATTATGATATGATTCAATACAGGAAAATGTCATACCATACAACCTGATACGATACGGTACGTCACAATATGATACAACAGGATACAATAAGATTTGATATGATACGCTAAAATACAGTACATTACAATACGATACACCAGGATATGATACGGTACGATACCATAGGATACAATATGATACAGTACAGTACAATAAGATACACCAGGATACGATACGAAACAGTATGATATGATTCGATACAGTACGATGTAATACGATACAACAGGATACGATACAATACAGAATGGTACGATAGGAAACTATACAGTATGGTATGTATGATACGATTCTACAGGGTACAATACAATACGACAGGTAAGATACGATATGATACGATTTGTTACAATAGTATTAGATATCTCAGGTCCATAACAACTGTCTCCACTTTTAAAAAAAGACTGAAAACATATTTATTCTCTCAAGCGTATGAATGACATAATGACTGTTGTGACTGGATGCATGTGCAGCAACAATTGCTGTTTGTTTGATTGCTGTGTCTGATGTATGTTGGGTGTATCTATTGTTTTTCTGTTTTTATTTGTTCTGTTTGGAAAAATGTGCTTTATAAATAAAGTTGCTATTGCTATATGATAGAATACAAAATTATAAGACTTGGAATGATAGAGGATACAATACGATACAAAACAGTACGATAGTATGCAATGCATTTAGATACAAAGAGATAAAACAGATATACTACTCTGCGGTCTAACACCTTATATGTGTAAAAATGAAAGGATGTCCGGCTACTGTTTGAGATTTGAGGCTGCAATGCAGGTTCACAGGTTTTCAATATGTCTGTAAAACACACATTTCTCTTTACCTGTAAAGTTGTCTTTTGGTTGAGCAGTGTCAGACCTTTTATATGCTGTCTGTTCAAAATGAAAGTCCTTCACATTCATATTTAAATATTCAGTATCATATCAGTCTATTTTACTTTAAAACAGTGTTTGGATAGAGATACACTAGTTAACTTTTCTTATCAACAACAACAAAAATATTTTCCATCACTTTGCCTGAACATGTTTTTCTGTACTCTAGTCAATCCACATATATGCTGTATGAGGCTGTAGATCCCAGCTAACAGTCAAGCATCTTGGTTGTCTCTTTGGCTCTTCCCCGCTGAATATCAGCACTAAAGAGCCACTGTGTCGCTATGGAAACCCTGAGCTGAGTCTGAAAAAGCAACGAGGTTGCAAGGTTGGAGAATTTATTTGAAGTTTATAAATGGGGTGAAATTATAACAGATGTTTACATTGGCTCCCAAACAGCATCGTCTTCATTATTCTTTCATGGGCGCTTTTATTTTGAAGAATTGGAGGAAGAATTTGTGTGTGTGCGTGTGTGTGTGCGTGTCCTCTGCTCGTCTGAATTGAAAAGGCTGTTTTCTTCACACAAATATCAAGTGGACACAAACCCACAGCTACACACAACAATTCATGTAAGTTTACACTCATCTCTGCACACCCCTGCCTTCTCTCACAGACTGACCCGCCTCTACCATCCCTGGGGGTTCTCTGTCCCCACAACACAAAGACTCCAACTAAATCCCCCAGTAAAAGCCTCAAAACACAGAAAATGTCAGCTATCTGGGAGGATGCACTTTATTCACTGACCTCTCTGTGTGATGCTGTGTTGGTGTGTGTGTGTGTGTGTCACAGTCTGCAGAGAGATGAGAAAGAACGAAGGGAGGGCATCTCTCTCTGTTTGGCACCGAATTATTACCCACCAAAGGCAGAGTGGAACAGTACATTGGGTTTTCACATTGGTTAGCTTCATGCAGGTCAGCATGACTATTTGTTTATATTGAGTTGTAAAGGCAGCCAAAATAAAAACAGAGACGTGATCGTGTTCAGGAAAATGTCAAATGCAGAGAGAGGACAGTTATTCAATTTGGCCTACTTAAGGTTATGTTTTCAGTTTCTTTATATATGGATTTATTTGCTTCTGCATAATTGTAGAGAAACTACTGGCCCAGTTTACTTGATGCTTGGAGTAGATCAGGATCTTAATAACAATCAAGAAGTCAAATAATTCAAATGGAACTATTATTGTTTGGAAATAAATCTGAAATAAGACTTTCTGTTCTATAGTATACAGTGGTTTTCTTTCAATCAATCTTTATTTAGAAAGCGCCAAATCACAACAAATGTTATCCTCAGACTCTCTTCAAACAGAGCAGGTCTAGACCGTACTCTATGTTCTATCATCAACAAAGACCAAACATCAAGACCGGATCAGATCCAGTCCCATCTTACAGACAGGACTCAGTCTGATCTCATCTTAATCCACCATGAGCAGAGCACTTTGCAGCATTTAGCAAGTTACAGTGGCAAGGACAAACTTCCTTTAACAGGCAGAAACCTCCAGCAGGACCAGACTCATGTTAGACACACATCTGCTGAGACCGTGTTGGAGAGAGGGATAGAGGGAGATGAAGAGAGAGAGAGATGATACTGGTGAGACGGATAGTAGTAGTTGTAGCAGCTGGAGTCTGGCACGTCAACAGCAGCAACTCAGAGGAACCTACGAGACAAGGGAGCTCAGGGACTCCAGAAAGGTCTAAGAAAAGAGAAAAAAAAATGGAGACCAGAAGAAAGAAAAAGAGGAGAATAAATGGTGAAAGAATGACAGAAGGAAAGGAGACATAAAGGATGAAGAAACATGGAAAGAACAGAGAGAGAAGTGAAGAAAGAAAGAAAGAAAGAAAGAAAGAAAGAAAGAAAGAAAGGAATGAATGAAAGGAAAAGAGACTGAAAGAAAGAAAGAAGGAAGGAAGGAAGGAAGGAAGGAAATGAAAAAGGCTTGAAAGAAAGAAGGAAGGAATTAAAGGAAAAAGGAATAAAACAGAGAAAGAAAGAAGGAATGAAAGAAAGAAAGAAAAAAGAGGAGGAAGTGAAGAAAGCAAGAAAGAAAAGTAAGAAGGACGGAATGAAAGGAAAGAATGAAGAAAAGAAAGGATGAATGACAGACCCAAAAAAGGAATCTCCAGCAGAGATCCAGAGGAACCTACGAGACAAGGGAGCTCAGGGACTCCAGAAAGGTCTATGGTTAGTAACTTTAATGGGACAGGAAGAGTAAGTAAGAGACAGGCAGAGAGAGGAGAGAGGGGAGAGATCGCATCCCAGTGTGTCAGTCTAAGCCTATAGCAGCACTAAGAGCTGGTCCAAGCCTGATCCAGCTCTAACTATAAGCTTTATCAAAAAGGAAAGTTTGAAGCCTACTCTTAAAAGTATAGAGGGTGTCTGCCTCCCAGACTCTGACTGGTGGATGATTCCAAAGGAGAGATGCCTGATAACTGAAGGCTCTACCTCCCATACTATTTTTTGACACTTTAGACCAGCCTGCATGTTGGAAGAGTAGTGTTCTAGAGGGGTAACAGGGCACTATGAGCTCTTTCAGATACAGAGTTGTCTGACCATTACACATTTTTTTGAAACCTGTGCTGCTGAGGGTTGTTATAGATGTTATAGATAGACGTTTATTATCTTCTCAAAATATTACTCATGACATTGTACTGTCTCTACTATTCTGTGATTCAACTATTGGTTTTGATTTAAAAAAGCACAAACAAATATCATCACTACAAATCTTTCACTAATATGTTTTGAATCGGCACATGTCTGAAGTAATTGGGACAAAAACAGACTAAAAGAAACATGTCGACCTTCGATGGCTGACCCTAAGAACCGCTCTGTAACTCCGTCTCTGGTTTTACGAGTATTCTCCTCAGACTGCTCGCTCGTCTGTGATTCGGCCAAAAGCAAACTGAAAAATTTACAGTAGGTCATTCCCTCTCTTCTAATCACCCTGTCTGCGCTTCCAACTGGGCTTATTAAAATGCAGAACCAGTTAGTCTAATAAAATGCCACGGCAGAGATACAGAGACAGATGAATTTGCAATCTGCCAGGCGGGCCAGCTGTTGCCCACCCCTCCCACCCTAAACTCTCCAGGGAAGCCTCCAGAAACTTCCTCGCCAGCAACCAAGGACAAAGGCCTCAGGGGGGGAGCTGGTTTTTAATTACCAGGCTGCCGTCCTCTGAATATTAGGCTGCTGGATTATCATGCTGCATCCTGCTGAGATTAAGGAGGGTGTTTTTTTTAACACTTGAAATACTAAAATTAACATCTTCATAAACACGGGGACCAAGGCATCTTTGATCTTGAAAATCTGAGGCCATATTCTTTTTAATCTGAAGCCATATCCTGCACACTCTCCTGTCTTCTGAATTCCCATGCTGAAACTTTAAAGTGTAATCTTGTTTTTTACATAGATTTCAAATAAAACAGAGGACACAGTTCAAATGAAGTTAAAAATTCATCACCGCCTCAGGGTTTTCTTTTTCCCCTCAGTGGAAATTAATAGCAGACCTTTGAATTGCCTAGAAAGCATTTTATGTTTACCACTACAAGGAAATGTTTGCTGAACACGCATTTTTTCTCCTTAATGGCATCCGTCTTCATAGAAACACAATCCCATTGATAACCACAGGACATCTGACGGAGTAGTCGAGTGTTTCCTGGGACTGAGCAGCTGCTGAGTGGCACATGCTGCTTGAACACTTTGTTCAGAGGGTCGCTAAAGTAGGGCAGAGCTGACACTGTCATAACATCACCACCTTATGGGGAGATGTATTTCCTTAAAGCAATGCACAGAGTGCAAGTAGTAAGAGAAGTCACTGCCCTTTAGTCAAACAACACCTGTTCAAAACATCCCTATTCAGAACAGGTGCATGGATTTGCTTCTGCCGTCTCTGCTTGCAGCCTCCATGAGAAGGATGAAGTGTTGATACCAGGACACGATGAAGGACGGGCATTTGAAGCCACAATATGAGATATGAATATCAACTTACACAATGTTGGGACAGTGTTACCTCACTGCTCTTCTTTATGTGTGCTCACACAGACTTAAAGCTAGGGTTGGTAGTCTCGGAAAACCAGCATGAATTTGAATGTAGCTTTTCCTCATGACTCCGTCTAACCCCTCCCCTCCTCCCTCGGAGCTCCTCCAAAATGACGCCCCCCCGCTCACATGCACGAGCGCCGCTGATTCTCGACCATATGATGGTGACTGATTCAAAACCGGTCCTCACCAAAACATTCTCATAGTGAAAGTTAAAAACACAAACAAACATGGCTGCTGTTAGCACTCACAACTATCATGCTAGCATTATCCAGTTATACTGGTGACACGATATCAGGAGAAAAGTTATAACACATATATAACACTGTAACAGCTCTACTGTTTGTTAAACCTGTTCAGTGTAGATGTTCTTAATTCCTACAGTGTTGACGGTCAGTGAAGGCATCAGGAGAGGTGTAGAGTGTGTGAGTGGGAGAGAGGAGAGACAAGAGGAGAAGTTCTTCATTCATTCAAACATTGATTGTTGCTTTGTTGGTTGGCGTGGTAACGGCCGACAGTGACCGGTTATTAAAGATCAACGTGTTCACCAATCGGCTCGTCATCACTACAGCGTCCGGACGGACGCTACAATAAATATATATTTTCTGTAGGACTTACTGAACGTCATTAATTACTCTGCTTGTTGGTGAGAGCTTTTTAGACTCTGATCCGGACTACAGTCCTGAGCAAAGCACCTCATCAGGTCAGAGGGGACAGGCTCGAGGTCTAGCGAGAGGGGCAGTAAATAGAGTCAGGGGAAGTAGAGGCAGGAGACGGGGACTCGGAGGAGTGCACGCCGGGGAAATGTACGCGCAGGAGGAGGGCAGAATGGCTGGACGGGATTTGATTGGTTTAAAATTTGGGGAGCCAAAAAATGGTGATTGGTTGGTGTTTTCCCAGGTTTACTCCGGCTGTAGATAGCAGCTTTTTTTCACTCTTTTTTAGGAACACATTATGTAATGATTACCATCAGGACATAAAGATCATTTTAACCAGTATGACAAAAAGTGTATCTGATTACCAACCCCAGCTTCCAGTGAGCTACAGTTGGTCATGTAGTTGGTTAAAGAAATAATTGATATTTGTATCATTGTGGGGTCCAGATACGGGTAATATGTTGTGTCTAGGGATGTCAATTTTGAGTATTTTCTGTGATCGATCTTTGGAAATGTTAACGATCAATTATCCATTAATCATTAAAAAAAACGTAAACATTTCCCATGTCAAAAACAAAACCAAATGCATTTTTTCCCCTGAATCAAAATTTCCTTCACGACACAATGTATATAACTGACAGTATTTAATATCTAGGGATCGTATTGAGGCGTTGTTAGGGACCAAGCAGTAAAGCACAAGGCACAGGTGTAAGTTTTAAAGAGAAGTGGGTTTTTATTTCACCCAAAATTAGGCAAACCAATTTCATAAACCAAAATTATAAGAACTAGGCCTATAAAAGAGGTCAACTTAACATAAATCAATTTAACACAACAAGAGGTGAAGTGTGAGCTAAACACACAGACCTGACACAATGAGACATCAAGGAACTTATATAGTGGTTGAGCCAAACCAAGTTTAACTTAAGGGGGTAAGCAAAATGGACGCTTAATCAAACTGAATTCAAAGTAATACTAACTAAGCCCAAACCCCCCCATGACATCAGAGCTGATGGTTTGCTCCACTCAGCTGGCTTCAGCATAAAAGTCCCTTTCACCCTTGGCCACGCCTTTTGTTCATTCCAGGAAGTGCCATGCCCCCACAGCCAGGTAACTCACTGTGTGGCTCCAGCCATCACAGGCATACAAAATGTTAAACACACTGAATATCAACGTGTGGAGCAGGCTCATAATCTCTGCTGACATACAGTCATAAAAGTGAAGACTCAGACTTCAACAAGGGAACTGAACAGAAACATATTTCAGACTCACAGAGTCCAGTTTTCTGTCTACTCCTTCTTATAGAGTAAAATAAGCATGTGAACGCGGTCAGGCGTCAGCCGGGAGCGCAACCGGGTCAGAATCACTCCGGCGGCGGAGACAAAAAGCGCTCATGGAGACCTGTCACTCAGCTGTGCATCTCTGCTGTGAGCAACACCTTCAGTCAGCTGATTCACATCCAAACATGCTTTAAACTTCAAACACCTCCCTGATAGCTGAACCAAATATGAGACCACATGATGTTTGATCCACGTGAGAGAAAATCCAAACAAAAAAATGTGTTGGAGTAAGTTCGTTGACATTCCTAGTTGTGTCTTAAGCCTGGTTTATACTTCTGTGTTGACCCTACGCAGCAGGGGTCGACCCGGACGTGAGCTCTACATACTTGTGCGTCGATGTGTTTGTGTCCCAGTAGGTGTCCCAGTAGGTGGTGCTAATGCTCCTAAAAACTAAGAAGAAGAAGAAGAAGAAGAAGAAGAAGAAGAAGAAGAAGAAGAAGAAGAAGAAGAAGAAGAAGAAGAAGAAGAAGAAGAAGAAGAAGAAGAAGAAGAAGAAGAAGAAGAAGAAGAAGAAGAAGAAGAAACAGAATGTTAGCGCTGTGCATTATGGGAAACAGTCAGTGAGGAAGACTGGTCCACTGCATACTGAGAAATGTTCCCAAATCAGTACAACATCTGGGTAGTTTTGGCATTCTGCAGATTTCACTCTTGTTGACATAATGCAAACTGAATTTGGTACGTACTGCTAGTCTTGTACAGGGGTTCCCAAATTGTGGGTCGGGACCCCCTGGGGGATCGCGAGACACAAATGGGGGGTCGTGAGATGTCTTCCAGAATGTTTATTTTTTAAAGTAATCTAAAACTAGAACATTTAACCCATTATAGTTAAAAAAAATCTACAAAAGTAGTAACTAAACTTGAAATAAAACCTTGAAAATAGAAATTGTAATGAGTTTTCTGCCTTTCTTTTTGCCAGATGACTCCTAAGTTTAGAGTTAGTGAACAGTTAATTATCAAAAGCATCAGTAGCAGCAGGTTACAGTGTTACAATGTTACAATGTCATTTAGCAGACGCTTTTATCCAAAGTGACGTACATACAAGAACAAGAACAACACAAGCAAAGATCTAGACAAGAGGAAACAAGATCAGTAAGAGTAACAAAGTGCTTCAAGTCCATTTGGGTGCAGGTACTGCCAAGCAGTGTAAAGGCAATGCACAAAGTAAATAAGGAACATCTACAATGAAGCTACCAAACCATTTAAGACCTTCCATTATCATCATCAACAATTAACCTCACCACAATAATGACCAAAGTACCAAGTGCTGGGTCACTCCAGACCTGAACACAGATTCCCAGAGTAGAGCAGGACAGTGTGAGTCAACTGTAGCTGGAAGACATGATCTGCCACTGAGGACAACAGTGGAGAACAGTCTAGCTAAGTGCATAGTGATTCCTAAAGAGCTGGGTCTTTAGCTGTCTTTTGAAAGTAGAGAGGGACTCTGCAGATCGAGTGGAGTTGGCCAATTCATTCCACCATTTAGGGGCAACAGAAGAGAAGAGTCGAGCTAGTGATTTTGAGGCCTTGTGTGCTGGTTGATTCATAATGGCACAGGAAACACAGACACACATGCTCATACAGGTAGGCTAGTTTTCTCCAGACCAGCTAAATGAAGCCACATTAAATCCCTTTGAGGGACAGTGGGGGTCGTGAGTCTTTGGCATCTATATTTTGTAGGTGGTTTCGAAAACAGCCAGTGTTTACCTGCAGACTCTGTGGTCTGGGGTCCAGCTGTGTTGAATATATTGTGCTTAATTTAGTGTGTGTGCTCTGAGTGTTTTCTAGACTCTTGACTCGTTACATTCAGAATGTTTATTTCCATAACAGATTGGGAATAAGTCCCTTTGGAGCATCCTTAGCACAGGGTCATAGATGCTGAAGTTGAACATCTAACAATTGGCAGTGTGAATTGTGTACCATTGTAACAAGGATGTACAAAGCATGGAGTGTTTGTGTTAAGGGTGACACTTAAAAAAAACAACCAATGGCATCTTTTTTTAAACCGAACATCTCTCCTTTATTCCCTCTTCCTCCTCCCTCTGTTCCACTTTTTGGAGGACGTTACAAAAGGTTTTTCTCAGCCCGTTTGTCACTCCGTATACAGTCCTGTTCCTATCCTTTCTTCAGAGGAGCAGCCATCTTTCCAAAAAACGAAAAGGCTTGCTATTATTCCGGCTGTCAGTCACCCTCCTCGAGCTCTCCCCTTGTGTCCTCCTGCCTCCCCCCTGCCTGTCTGCCTCTCCGTTCCCTCATATTTATACTCTCTCCACTCTCCACCCCCCATCTGTCCTGTTCTCTCATTACTGTGCTAACCATTCATCTTTATAATGTGGCTGATCACTCACACTCTTCTCTGTAGACACGCATGCTTTTTTGCTGCAGTGTGTTGAATGTCACTTTTAAAAGCTTGAAGTTGAATCAGTAACCGTCTCTGAGCAGTCCTGGCTCTCTGACTTCACGTGGACCCTCGCCTGGTGGAGCTGCAGGGTTCAGCCTTGGAACAGACGCGCTCCCGCTCACCATCTTGCGGGTTCATCGCAGCCTCTGTTCTCTAACATGGCTCACGATGCACCAGTCCTCACTCCTGCTGTAACCAGCCTCAGATCGCTCTACCGTTGCTTTTGTTTCGCTCTCATTACGGGGGACTTGATTCATGTGATTGATCCACTGCTCTGCTCGGGTGAGAAGAAAAAGAGCCCTCTGACTGGGACAGGATCGATAATCAGACAGTGGATGGAGATGAGTAACATAAACAGTACAGTAACATGCTTTAATGTAGAGCCTGCTGTGAAACCTGCTGCAGAGAATTTAACTTCTCTTTGATTTAGTGGAGAATTTTAATGACCGAGCTTTCAGCAGGTTCTTTAGTCAGACTGCTGATGACTGTTTGAAGGCTTTACAGCTCTGACATTGAACAGTTGAAGATGAAAATGGTGGATTTTTTTGCACAAAACATTCTCTATAGTCGCAGCAGTCAAAGAACCGTGCTGGTTCAATGCTACAGTGACCTCTTCATGTTTTTTTCGTCTTGCTCTGAATCTCAGCGTGGAGGGTACAGCCTCATTGTTGTGAATATTTAAGGGACGTAAATGTATCTGGTGTCAAATTGGAAGGATTCTGTGATAGTTTCTTGTGTTTTGAGAAACAGTGGGCTTAAGATAGCAGTCTGTCCATCAGCTCAACCACGCCCCTAATTATACAATCGATATATCTTAGCTTTAATACTGTTATTATCTAGCTCCCTCCTACCTCACCGACCTTCTGCAGCCATATAATCCCTCCCGCAACCTCCGCTCCACCAACGCCAACCTCCTCACCCCTCTCACCAAACCCAAGCACCGAACCTGGGGGGACAGGGCCTTTTCTGTCGCTGCCCCCACCCTCTGGAACTCTCTCTCCCAACACCTCAGACTCTCTCCCTCACTCACCAAATTCAAATCCGGACTCAAAACCCACCTTTTTACAAAGGCTTTTAAACTATAATTGATTGATTTTTTTTTTGTTTTGTTTTGTTTTATTGTTTCTTGTTTTGTTTTATTTTGCTGCCTTGCTTTTCTTTGCTTTTGTTTTGTATAATTTTATTTTCCTGTAAAGCGCTTGGAGAATCATTTAAAGGGGACATATCACGCTTTTTGCATCAACATATATTGGTCTAAGAGGTCCCCAAAACATGTCTTTAAAGTTTATGCTCAAAAAAACACTTTGAAATCAGATTTTGATCTGCCTGAAAAACCCTCTTCTTCAGTTCTCCTCAGAACAGTCTGTTTTCTCTCTGACCACGCCCCCTCAGGAAGTGGATGTGCCTCGGCTCTCCAGCGCGTTGATCTAATGTTTACATGTTGGCTGAATATACACGGCTGCTCAGAGACCCGCGTTACTTCAACCCTCTGAATCTGATCCAGAATCTGATCCTGACGGAGAGGCGCCTGCAGCAGGACCTTTCTGAACGATTGGTCACAGATTTAGTGTTTCTTGTTGTTTTATTTGTCAGTATGTAGACGTGTGTCTTGGTACACAGCTACGAACATGTAGCTATGTGGCTATGCTAACTAGCGCTAGCACTTATCCATGACAAATAAAAATCATCCACTAGATCTTCAAATCTGCAGACGTGGGGAGTAAAACCGATCTCTGCCAGAAAGGCAGCAGGACCTTTCTGAAGGATTGGTCACAGATTTAGTGTTTCTTGTTGTTTTATTTGTCAGTATGTCGACGTGTGTCTTGGTACACAGCTACAGCTACGACATGTAGCTATGTAGCTATGCTAACTAGCGCTAGCACTTATCCATGATAAATAAAAATCATCCACTAGATCTTCAAATCTGCAGACGTGGGGAGTAAAACCGACCTTTGTGTTTATTAAGACAGCCTACAACTAGCATGCCTCCCTCCTAAGCTCCTTGTTAGCACACATGTGTGCAGGTAATGAAAAACGGAGGAGGGATTCAGTATTATTTTATACAGTCTATGGGCTGAACAAGCTCCGAGCTCTGACTCCGTGACAGACCGGATATTGTTGTTACGTAACAAAAACACGGAAGTCTGAAACGGCTCGAATCACACACATTTACAGAAAGGTGAAGAAATCAGAACAGGGGCAGAATGGATTTTTTTCACTCTCGGGGGGTTTGTAGACATGCCAGGGACACATATTTCAGGTAAAGAACCATTAAAAAGTCAATTTTGCATGATATGTCACCTTTAAAGCGCTTTTATAAATAAAATTTATTATTATTATTATTATTATGTAAAGTCCTATTTATGAGCATTTTGCCTTAATTGGTTGGACAACTAAAGTAAGTATGTACGTTAAGTTTGTGTAAATAGAGCTTTTCACAGACAAAAGTCACAAAGTGCTTTACAAAGAAAATAAAAGAATAAAACAGATAAGCAGCATAAAGATTGCAGTGGTTACATGATCCATTAAAGGGATTGAAAGTTGTTTGACGATGAACTTAATGCCTGGTCAGAACTGATCAGGTTTGTTTTTAATAAAGACTTAGAAGCATCTACAGATTCTGCAGAGCGCAGGGATATTGGCAGAGCTCTGTCACCAGGAGTGCTGAGGTGTGTTCGTGGAACGGATAGAAAATGTAACATGTTAGACCTGAGTGGGCGAGGTGGTTGGTAGGGGTGAATGAGTTTGGCCTGATTCAAAAAACAGCTTGGGTCTAAGTTGCTTATTTCTCTATCGGCACACACTGTACGGGGGTGAATTTTTTCATAACGCGACTGTTCAGAGGATATTAAGATTACGAGTTACTGACTTGACTGACAGGCGGGGACACTGTAGCTGTAGACGAGGAGGCTCAAAGCCCGCCTCTTTACCTCACACTAAGTTTGGTTGAGTTCAGCATTTCCAATATGGCTCCCACCGACGATTGGCTTCAAATCAGATGGGTGACGTCACAGAGACTACGTCCGTTATTTATACAGTCTATGGTTGACCATAGCTGAGTAGTGGGGGTTTTAATATGGGACCACATGATTCCTCAGATTTTGCAGCTGGTCCCAAGTGGACACTCAATGAACTGCAGTTTTTTGCACTAGAGGATGCTACTTGGCTCTTATTGAGAAAAGATCTATGCTACAAAACTTTTATCAATTCTAGACATTTTTTTCCAATAGTAAATCAGGGCATTAATTTATTGACTCCACACATTATTGATTATATCCAGCTGTCCCCCAGAAGCTATGTTAACATCATCAAATAGGCCTGTTTTAAATGTAGTTAGCTTTACTTTATATAATTTCATCCCTCTGAGAGAACATCGTCTGTGATCGATTAATAAGTCTGCTTCCTGTTCCTGTTTTTAGCATTCCAGTGATTTGTTATCTTGTTGATGGATCTCCATTTCCCAACAACTTTCCGGTTTCTCTGACCCGCTGTTCTCCCTCTGCGATTATCCTGCACACACAGCACGCGCAGCAATCCTTCGTCATGCCCGCCTTCAGCCGCTCTACGCCAGCAGCACCCTCTGTGATTGGCTGATCTGTCACTTCAGGACTTAGCGGGCTCAAGAGTTCAGCTGTCTGAACCGGGCATGTTTTGCTCCAGCCTCATCAGTTTAGCAAAGCGTGGCTGCGTCTCTGTCGAGGGGCTCACCAGCCAGCACCCCTGGGCCCCTTCTCCACCCGGGAGTTACATAACGGCGTCAGAGGGAGAGGGGTTACTCGAGAGCTCGCTGCAGAACAGAATAATAGAGAGAGAGAGGAGGCGCTGCTTTTAAGATTGTTCATTTACATTTCTACATCTTGAGTTTTAACTACCACTTTAATCCAGAGTGAGAGAAATATGAGAGCAGGTAGGTGGTTCATTATTCTGCTTCAGGACATTTTGACAGGATTCTGGTGCTGCTGATGGACAGAGTGACTCAGACTCCTGAAACTGAATGTTGATATTCTTTTTTGGGCTGTAAATCATCCACAAGTGTTGGCTTAATATTTCTGACCTTACTCCAATTAGTGTTGAACATTTCCTCGTGTACAGATGACCTTTACCTCAGTAAATGCCCCTTAAAGGCCAGTTTATCTGTCACATCAGCGTTGGCTGTCTCCCTGATGGAGTTACTGACACCAGAGAGACGAAGAGTGTAACAGCCCACTTCTGTACCTCCTCTGTGCACCCACCGGCTGTGTTTTCAGAACGCAGGTTTTCCCGTGGTAATTACTGAATCAAGGATTCTCCTCCTCCTCTCCTCATCCATGTTGTCTTTCTGGTCCTCTGAAAACCTCTGACCTGTTGACTCCAGGCCTGGCTCCGCTCATCATGACTTTGGTTTGTTGTTGTAGTTAAGTGAAATACGATCTGGTGATAACACAGAGTGTTTTATTCTGAAAATTAACCGGATGTTTTCATTTGGTTTTGGTGAAACCTGACTTCCTGTCCCGCTCCATCTGCTCTGTTGAGATTGATGCGTCGTGCTCCGGCATCCGGCAAACATAGAAGTCTTGTGTATCTGATTCGTTGCGTTCCGACCTGCCAGATCAGAAAGAGCAGCCGGAACACAATGGACCGGATCCAGTGGAAGTTAACACATTGACTAGAATAGAAACCTCTCAGATTCGGTGCCGTGACAGATCGGAAACGACCGGACACAGATCTGGTGGAATTTGTCATCCTATAGGTCCATGAGTGTTTACCTTATTGTTAACTTCTTAAATCGCCACCAGAGTGGATGAAATTAAATCCAAGAAATATGCCTCACATTTTGTACATGCAGTTCTGCATATTTCTTAATGTGTAACAATGTTATTTTAAAATGAACAAATGAAAAACACTATATTTAACAGAATAATCTGTTTAAGGCTGTCACCTAGCTCTTAATCATGGTTTTAGACCAGGTACATTTCACTGCATTTATTTGATTCTTAAAGGCCCTGTGAGGAGTTTTGAACTGGCTGAGAAACAGACTGAAAATGATACTGATGCCTCTTTATGACCTTCAATAGCAAACAAGACCATCAGCCGCAACACTGACACCTTCTCTGTTGTCATTTTTAATGCCTGAAACCGCCCTGAGGGGGTAGGTGCCAGACCAGCTGATGGACATCTCGCTTCAGAAACAGCCTTTATTTGACTGTTTTCATGGAAAATAATCACATTGCCTGATAAAGTTGACTCTTAAAAGGCAACAGGGTGAGGCTTTTGTTGAAAACACTACTTTTGCATGTATAGGACAAGAGATAAGAGGTATCACTTTGTCCACAAGGGGGCGCCAGAATCGATACAAAACAAAAGTTCCTCACAGCAGCTTTAAATCATGTCACTCAAAAAAATTATTTGTTAATATGGACTTAAAAACTATTTTGAAATGCAAAATATTGGAACATACAACATGTGATTAAAAATGTGATGAATAGTGATTAACTATTAGAGGCCATAGTCCTTGTCGCAGAGGTCGCAGGCTCAAATCCAGCCTCAACCATCTACTGCATGTCCTCCCCCACTCTCTACTCCCCACATTTTCTGTCTCTCTTCAGTTGTCCTATCCCTTTAAGGCAAAAATGCATTCAGCAAACATAGAAGCCTTTTGTCTCTGATCTGGAGGACTCCGACCTGCCGGATCAGAGACACAGCCAGAACACAACGGAGCAGATCCAGTGGAAGTTAACACAGTGACTAGAATAGAAACCTAGCAAGTCCAGTGGTGTGACGGAGTGGACACAGACTGGACACGGTTCTGGTGGAATTTGGCCGTTACAGATGGGTTCAGTCCTCATCCTTTGATACCCCTTTTCAATGGAGGCAGTTTCAGGGCCGGTTCTGAGCCGGTGCTCAATTGAGAACCGGTTTTTCATGTTTCGACTGCAAGGGAACCGGCTCCCGGATGGGAAAACCGGTTCCAGAGCGGCTCCAATCAAATCTGACTGAGTTTAAGTCCTAGTCGCATATATTTTTGTTGTTGATTAGCATGGGAATCAAAAGGAAAATTAATTAACAGCTTACTCCATTTTGTTTTGCTAGCAAAGCTAACGTTAGCCCATGTGCAAAAAAGAAAAGAAATGACAGAGAAATTCAATATATTCCTCTTAACAACTGCAAAATTTCTGATTAGAGGATAATTATAACCCTTATCTTTTCTTCCTGCAGTGGTCAGACTCTATAACCAATAATTTATATACATATGTTGTAAGATATGCTTATTTTTTACCTCTTTAATTTTAATTTTAATTTGAATTGCTAATTAATTTTTTAATAATTGATATTTTATAGGCTCTGGTTTGCTTTATATTTTTTGCACTGTCTACTTTGTTACTGTGACACTTTAATTTCCCTGTTGTGGGACGAGTAAAGGACTCTCTTATCTTATCTTATCTTATTGTACAGAATGTCAACCATCCAAACAACAGGAAGTAAGTTCAATATGAGTTTTGAGATATTGATACTAGGCCACTCCTTCTTTTGGCCCCTTACACCACAACAAGACAACATTTAAGACTCCTGTGACGCCTGCTAATCTGTAGTGGGGATTCATAATCTCTTTGATTAGGAACACTATACACCAGCATTATGGCAGAAGTTAGTTCTCTGCTGTAAACTCTTTAATGTTAATTTATGCTCCATTGATAAGAAGTGAAAACACATCCTTTGTGCTCTTCAAAATGTCTGCTCTGTCTTCCCCTGCTCAGAGACAGTGACTGATCTAACTGTAGTAACAGATCTAGTGAGGTATCTGTCCCCTGGAAAACCTCGACCTGTGTACCTGATACAGGTGACTGTTGGAGCAGCTTTACTAGACTTTCACCGAGGTCACTAGCCACAAATGTCAGCCTGACCCAGGTGTGTGACCAGTGGCTCTTACGCTCCCCGGTTTCATCTTTCCTTCTTCCCGACACAATGGGGAAGCTTAGCGAGCCTTACAGCCAGAAAGATAAACAATAAGGCGACAGAGGATTTCATCTGTTTGCTCTCTTAGCACACATGACGTGGAAGAACTCCAGTATCAACACAGCTGACTAGCCTCTAGGCTAATAGTTTCTTTACAATGGAATGACAGGTGTTTGCTTGTTGTGCCTTGGAGTTAAATAAAAGTGAAGGTGATGTTCCCGGGAAGTGATTAACATTTAAAAAGTCCTCCGTTTAGCATCTGCTCTGTTTCTGCTCTCACCTGCTGCTAAAGCATCAACGTTTCATTTCAGCGCTTTGAGCTCATTTTGTTCTTTCCTCAAGAGTCAATTCAACAAATATTTACCTGCAGGTCTCAGAGCTATTACACACACTTACTCCATTTACAAGCAACCTTATTATTCAGCAAATCTGGGTCAAATAGGCAAATATGTTAGACTGCAGTTCACGTCTTTATTATCCCTCTGTCTGGGGTAGTGTTCTATTATTTCATTGAGTAATTTCTTAATTGTCAAATTGAGTTATTAATAATATAATTATTAAGAAATAGGTAAATGTTCCAAAAGCCAGAATATACCTATCCCTACTAGTTTAAATATGTGCATTTTATGGTGCTGTTTAAAAAGCTATTTGGGGATTTATAATAATAATTCTCACAAAAATATTATTATTATTATTATTATTATTATTATTATTATTATTATTATTATTATTATTATTATTATTTGTTATTATTATTATTATTATTATTATTATTATTTGTAATATTAAGTATTTATTTCTTTATTTATTTGTGTATTCATTATTATTATTTTTATTATAATTATAATAATGATTAGTGTATATATTTTTATTTTTTTTATTGTTATTATTTCGTTTTTATTATATTCATAATAATAATTATTATGATACTTATTATTATTATACTTATTAATATTGTTATTATTTATTTATTTATGTATGTATTATTATTATTGTTTTTATTATTATCATCATTATTATAAAATAACAATAATTATTTAAGTGCATATTGTTGTAATTATTCTTTTTTATTGTTATTATTTTGTAATTGTTTTTATTATTTTGATAATCATTCATTATCATCAATCATTATACATATTATTATTCATATTATTATATATGTATATGTATATTCATATTATAAATAATATTATTATTTATTTTATTTATTATTGATAATTTCTTATGTGTTAAAAAATACTTGACGATTACTTCCTGGTCAGTGGACTCATAATTTAATCGTTTAAGAACATATTTAAATGCTGTTTGTGTAAACTTCAAACCTCTGATAAGAACCTGCAGCTACAGTTTTATGAGCATCAGTCATAACTGGAACCAGATTTGTTGCAGAGAGAGATCTAATATTTGTTGCTTCTAGTAATGACTTAAAAGAGGGAACTGCAGAAGTTTAAAGTTCCTCCATTGTTCAATATTTTATTTAGATTAACACACAATCTTCTGCCATCTTTACGGATCATCTCCTGCATGAAAAGCACAGCAGAGCCTCTTTTATATTGACCTGGACTTCTCTAGACCCGGTCTGACCTCAGTGACCCAGGAGTGTTTGCTCCTGTGCGTCTGAAGTGTGTCTGCAGGCGGTTCAGCCTCCTGCCTCACTCTGAACCCGTGGCAGCTTTCACCCGTCAGCCCGGGAGGGTTGGATGAAAAGGTGGTGGATGTAGAGCGATGTGGAGGTGGAGAGCAGGTTCGGACACATCAGCAGTTTTTATTTTTAGCTGCTGGGTTAAGTAGGTTACCTGTCGGCGAGGTCTGAGTAATGGACCGTCTGCCCAACAAGCCCCTGGGCCGCAATTAGAGGAAGCCTGTCAGTCCCCTTGTTGTACACACCTCCTTCTCCTCTCTGTATCCCTCCTTCCTTCTCTTCTGTCTTTATCTCTCTCTCTCTCTGATATCTGTCCTGGCATGTCTCTCTCTCCTCTCCTCCTACTATTTCTGTCTTTTCTGCCTTGTTTTCCAACTTGAAGCTGTCACTTTAATAGCCACCCATGGATGAATGTAATGGATACACACAATACTGAAGAACACACACACACACACACACACAGCGAGCTGGAATCAGACTGATGGAGGACAGTGTTGATGTAATTCCCCCGCCTGTGCTAATGCTTTTTTAATCTCTCCATTTTTATTATGTCATCTGCAAAGTGCTCAGGGAGTCTGTGCCGATGTGAATCACTCCTGCTGTTTGTGTGCAGGTGAAAAAGAGCTGTGTGTGCATCTTGCGTTGGAATTTGTGCATCTGTTGAACTATTAAGTTTTGCAGTGGCAGTCATATTTTGGAGTTTGTGTTGGAGTAGATTTCTGCGTGTTTCTTGAACTGACAGTCTCTTCCTGTGTGCATGTGTTTGTGATTCAGAAATATGTGTATATCTCTCTGCCTTACATCATTAAAGGCTCTATAGGCTCTCCCTCTCTCTCCCGTGAAGCTGCTTGATGAATTTTTTATGTCCTGGTTTTTCCAATCAGGGCGGATCCAACAATCCTGATCCTGCTCCTGCTCCTAGTTATGCAAATCGTCACACCCCAAAACCACCATCCGGTGTTTTCTGCAGCTACAAGATGTGACATTTTAAAACTAAGAGGGTTATCTGCAGTCAAGTATAGCTGTGTCGTCTCCTCAGATATGATGCCGCCTCTCTTACCCCCCCTGTCTTATCGCAGCCACAGATCCTCTGTCCTGCTCTTATCTCTATCTGGAAATAGAACAAATGTATCGCTGACAGCTCTCTGGATCCCCCCCCTCACTGGCTCTCAGAGGCTTACCTGTGGCAGCAGTAAAAAGAGATTCAGGCTGAAGATCCTTTTGGATGATGAAGGTGAAGGTTGGGATGATGCTGAGCTCGATGGATTTCAAACTGCAGCTCTCTGACCAGCTTTAGAGGAGGATGGCAGTGTGGATTCTGTTGGATTTTCTGGTAACATCTGGATGTGTCACATTGAGCCGGTAGAAAGTGAGCGAAATACTCAAACTTAGCAGCTTCAGGAGGTGACATCAGACACATGAGCTGTAGTCACACATGAACAAAACTCTTAAGAGCTGCAAAATATTCAGATCAATTTATTTGTCAACATTTGTATTTATTACCAAAATGCAAACTTTACAATACAGATCCAATATTCAAACATTTATATATAATTAAGAAGAAGAAGAAGAAGAAGAAGAAGAAGAAGAAGAAGAAGAAGAAGAAGAAGAAGAAGAAGAAGAAGAAGAAGAAGAAGAAGAAGAAGAAGAAGAAGAAGAAGAAGAAGAAGAAGAAGAAGAAGAAGACATATTTATAAAAATAAAACTAATAAATATGATAGTAATAAATAAACAAATAGATATGAAAGAGAGAGAAAAAAATATACATACAGTCAAAAGTTTGGAAACACCTTCTCATTCAAGGGTTCGTATTTATTTTAATTATTGTAAACACTGCAGATTAATACCAAAGACATCAAACTATGAGAGAACATATATGGAATTATTTAATTTTCTAAAAAGTGTTAAACAAAGCAGAATATGTTTTATATTTTAGATTCTGTAAAGTAGCCCCCTTTTTCCTTCATGACAGCTTTGCACACTCTTGGTATTCTCTCAGTCCGCTTCATGAAGTGGTCTCCTGGAATGGTTTTCTAATGAACATGAGCCTTGTCAAGAGTTCATTTGTAGAATGACTTGCCTTCTTGATGTGTTTGAGAGACCCACTCAAAACGAGTCTGCGACCCACCAGTTGAGAAACACTGTTCTACACTCTAAGTAAAAACAGAATAAAATATTAAAATGCTGAGAGGTAATCCATAAAAAACAATCACTGGAATGAGATGATAATTAATGAGGTAATAAATAATGAAATAATAGTCAAGTCAAGTCAAACTTTATTTATAGAGCACATTTAAAACAACCTCAGTTGACCAAAGTGCTGTACAGATATTAAAATACAATATAATCAAACTAGGGATGACCACAATTAATCGATTATCGATTAATTGATTGTTACTCAATTTTCCGTCACGTGGAACAAACATCATGTGGTCTCATATTACACTCATCTATCATGGAGGTGTTTTAAGTTTAAAGCATGTTTCGATGTGAATCAGCTGTTAAAGGTGTTGCGCACAGCGGAGACGCTCAAGCCCAAGATCCACAGGATGCGTCGCGTTACGTTACGGCTGCGCCGCGCACGTCGCAGCAAATAGGTTCCCATTCAAGTCAATGCTCTAGAGTCCACAGGGCGCGCTGCGGCGCGTCTCAGCTCCGTCTCTGGAGCGTTCCGCCGCGCCGCTCTGCCAGAGATACGCCGGGAGTCTATTTTCGCCGCTCCCCGCGCCCAGCACGCGTCAATCGACACAGAAATGATCGAACTATCCCGGAAGTCAGGCACGAGGATCGTATGCAACATCCGCTCACTTTCAAAATAAACACCATGTGCAAACACAAGATCGTAAATTTCACCACTTCTTCAACATTACGTCATAACCTGTGGCATCGGGCCAGTCGTCAGTCTCAAAAGATATCCGACACCATGGACGAAGAAAAGTTTATACTGTGTTGTTCTCAGAATCAGAATCAGAATCAGAATCAGCTTTATTCGCCAAGTATGCTTGAACACACAAGGAATTTGACTTTGGTAAACTGTGCTCTCTTTGTACAAGGCATTAGAATAGGAATAAGAATAAGAACTACAATAAAAAATAAAATGAAAATATAATAACAATAACCTTAGCTATAAATACAAAGAAACAACAAATAGCTTGACTAATATGTACAGGCTAAAATAATATGATAAAGTGCAGTGGTGAGTTGCAGAGGTAGTTTTACATTATAAAATAGAAGTTAAATAATACAAAAAATAGAAATATGGAATTCTGCTTGAGAATTGTTGCATTGTATATCTACATGTATATTTACAGAGAGTATTTATCTGACAGGTATGACACTGTTATGGTTTAGTGTTCATCAGAGTGACAGCCTGGGGGAAGAAACTGTTCTTATGGCGGGTTGTTTTGGCGCACAGTGATCTGTAGCGCCTGCCGGAGGGGAGGAGTTTAAAGAATTTGTGTCCAGGGTGTGAGGGGTCAGCGGTAATGCTCCCTGCCCGTTTCCTGGCCCGGGACCGGTACAAGTCCTGGATGGGGGGCAGGTCGACACCGATGATTTTCTCTGCAGTCCTTATAGTCCGCTGCAGTCTGTGTTTGTCTAGTTTGGTTGCAGAGCCAAACCAGACAGTGATGGAGGTGCACAGAACAGACTGGATGATGGAGGTGTAGAACATGATCAGCAGCTCCTGGGGCAGGTTGAACTTCCTGAGCTGACGCAGGAAGTACATCCTCTGCTGGGCCTTTTTTCTGATTGTGTCTATGTGGGAGGTCCACCTCAGGTCCCGGGAAATAGTGGATCCCAGGAACCTGAAAGAGTCCACAGTAGACACAGTGCTGTTCAGGATGGTGAGGGGGGGGGAGTGGGGGGGGGCTTCTCCTGAAGTCCACTGTCATCTCTACCGTCTTGAGCGGGTTCAGCTCCAGATGGTTCTGACTACACCAGAGGGCCAGCTGTTCCACCTCCTGTCTGTAAGCAGACTCGTCTCCGTCCTGGATGAGACCGATGACGGTGGTGTCGTCTGCAAACTTCAGGAGTTTCACCGAGGGGTCACCTGAGGTGCAGTCATTGGTGTAGAGGGAGAAGAGCAGTGGGGAGAGAACACATCCCTGTGGGGCGCCAGTGCTGATGGTCCGGGTGCTGGATTTGATGCTCCCCAGCCTCACCTGCTGTCTCCTGTCCGTCAGGAAGTTGGTGATCCACTGACAGATGGAGGCCGGCACTGTGAGCTGGGTGAGTTTCTGGTGCAGGATGTCTGGTATGATGGTATTGAACGCAGAGCTGAAGTCCACAAACAGGATCCTAGCGTAGGTCCTGGGGGAGTCCAGGTGATGCAGGATGTAGTTCAGACCCATATTGACTGCATCCTCCACCGACCTGTTTGCCCGATAGGCAAACTGCAGGGGGTCCAGCAGGGGGCCTGTGATGTCTTTCAGGTGGCTCAACACCAGTCTCTCGAAGGACTTCATGACCACAGACGTCAGGGCGACGGGCCTGTAGTCATTGAGTCCTGTGATGGTGGGTTTCTTTGGGACTGGGATGATGGTGGAGCTTTTGAAGCATGAGGGCACTTCACACAGCTCCAGCGATGTGTTGAAGATCTTTGTGAAGATGGGGGCCAGCTGCTCAGCACAGACTCTCAGGCAGGAGGGGGACACGCCGTCTGGTCCTGGAGCCTTCTTGGTCTTTTGTCTCTGGAAGAGCTGGATTACCTCATCTTCACAGATCGTCAGCGCAGGTGGGGGGTCAGAGGGGGGTGGGGAGGGGCTTGTGGGGGGGCCAGGTAAATCAGAGTGTTCGGGTGTGGGGTGTGAAAACCTGCAGTAGAAGCTGTTCAGGTCGTCAGCTAGTCTTTTGTTACCTTCAGGGTGGGGGGAGGGTCTCGCGCGTTTTGGAGTTCTCGAGGGATCTTGAGTTTCCTGCTCCGGAGTGCGCGCCGCTCCAAACACGCATCCTATGGACCAGGGCGAAAGCCCCGGGACGGAGCAGAGCCGCGTCGCAGCCGTAACCCGGCGCACACGCATCCTGTGGACTCCCCGAGTCAGTTGACGGCTGCGGCTGCGTGTCAGGTCTCCACGTGCGCTTTTTAAAAGAGGATCAATACAAAACTGCTGCCAACAACAACACGGACACAAAGGTTGACAGCTTTAAACAGGATATTTCCCACCTTTGGATACGAAGGAAACAGACAGGTGGGAAATTCTGGTACCCTACGTTTACAGACCAGCAACATCAGAGCCGTCTGGGCTTTTCTGCAGCGGGACTGATTATGACCCGGTTGCGCTCCTGGCTGGCACCTGACCGAATACACATGATTATTCTTCTCAATAAGAACGAGTAGACAGAAAACTGGACACTGTGAGTCTGAAGTACTTTTCTGTTAGTATTATGAGCCTTCACTTTATAAGATTATGTCCGCGGAGAATATTTGAATGAGCCTGATCGTTGATATTCTGCGTGTCAAACGTGTGCCCGTATTCAATCCCGTCAGTTATTTGCATTTTGTTGCTGTAGAAAATACAATTTAGGGGGAAAACAACCTATTTGGCATTGTTTTTGACGTAAGAATAATATTTTTTGTTTTATCAATTAATCGATAATTGATCGTTAACATTTCCAAAAATCGATCACAGAAAATACTTAAAATGTACATCCCTAAATCATACACAATATAACAATAAATAAAAACAATAAAAGAACAGTAAGAGCTCAATTTAGGAAATAAAAGAGTAAAAAAGTATAAAAGCCAAGAATTCTTGCTTAGTTGGGACTGAACGCCAAGGAGAAAAGATAGGTTTTTAGGAGTGTTTTAAAATGCTCAACAGACTGTTGTAATAGAAATAAAGTGAATAGATACATACATATATAAATATGAAATAATTAAAAATAATTGAGCCATTTATTTCTTTCCTCTCGTCGCAGTGACACCGGTAAATCATGACCGAACAACAAGCGCGCGTGGCGACTTTCAAGCTGGTGTTGGTTGGAGATGGAGGTACATCACAGGAGAGTTTGAGAAGAAATATGTTGCTACCCTTGGTGTAGAGGTGTACCCGCTGGTTTTTCACACTAACAGAGGAGCTGTAAGGTACAACGTGTGGGACACAGCTGGACAGGAAAAGTTTGGAGGGCTGAGGGATGGCTACTACATTCAAGCCCAGTGTGCTATCATCATGTTTGATGTCACCTCAAGAGTCACCTATAAGAACGTACCCAACTGGCATCGTGACCTGGTCCGTGTCTGTGAGAACATTCCCATTGTCCTTTGCGGAAACAAAGTGGACATCAAAGACAGGAAAGTCAAAGCGAAGAGCATTGTGTTTCACCGCAAGAAGAATCTGCAGTACTATGACATTTCTGCCAAGAGTAACTACAACTTTGAGAAGCCCTTCCTGTGGCTAGCAAGGAAGCTGGTCGGCGATCCTAATTTGGAGTTTGTGGCCATGCCCGCCCTTGCTCCCCCAGAGGTCCAAATGGACCCAGTCCTTGCTGCAGGATACGAGGAAGAGCTTCAAGTTGCATCACAAACGGCACTCCCTGATGAAGAAGATGACCTCTAACCTGTTACCCTACTATGTCCCTCTATCCCCCCTTAACCGTGGACAGGAAGTTGTTGGAATTTGCCCCCCTTACTGTAAAATCCCTTTTCAGATTTTTTTATTTTTGAATTTTTTTTTTTTTGATTTTTTTTTTTTTTTCTGTTAAAACTAAGAAAAAGAACTTGGTGAAAAAGTTGTTGTTCTAATTTCACTGTTTAAGACACACCCATCCTAGTGTTGTCAGAGGCATGGCAACGTGCTACTCTTCATCGTCGAGCAACCACCACTGCACTTACCCAGCTCACATAATGCTGTTGTACGGTGTACTGGAAGCACTAAGTGAAGAAAACTTTGAATAAAAACATTCTCAAATTAAAAAAATATATATAAAATAAATAAATAAATAATGAAATAATCCACAATAAATTGATAAATAAATACAAATTAGAAATAAAGTGAATAAACATATATATATATAAAATAATTAAAATAAGAAAGTGTATGATTTTTAAAATAGACAAAAATTCAAACTACATAATACTTAAATAAAGCATGATAGAATATGATTCTTGAAAGCACTTTTCACATTTACATCATATTGACTTCATGATTATTTGACCGATCAAAGAAATGACCGTCAGTTGCAGCCCTGGTTGCATGAAGCCAACACAGCACTGGAATAATGACTGAAGACCAAAACTCCTCTTTCACATACGTACATTAGATCAACCGTCACCTTGAGAAAACAGGATCATTTAAAGTGAGAACGTCTCGGTGAGCTCGTGGACGTTTTCCAGATCTCTCTCCAAGAATAGGAAGTACAGAAGGACCACACAAAGAGCAGCTCCATTGGATTCTCAGCGTGATAAAACGCAGCCCTGGAAATAATTATAAACTGGTGATGAACGTATAACGGTCCTAGAGTTAGCCCATCAATCAAAAAGCCATTAATGACACTCTAATTACCATGGCAACATCAGCGGAGACCTGGAGGAATCTGTTTGACACTGAAAGTTGTAAACACTCTGATTTAATAAACCATGCATGCCTCCAGTAATTAACAGCCTCATTACTCAAAAACAGACCAAAAAAAGAGAGGAGAGGACGTCCTCCACTCGGCTTCATCTCTCCTTCTTTCTTCGATTTCTCTCTCCGTCTTTGAATTTATTCACTCTCATCTTCTTTATTCCTCTTCCTGCTTTCCCTCCTTGTTTCTTCTTCATCTCTCCTTCTTTTTCATTCTGACTGTCAAACGGTTATTTCATGTCTCTCATCTTTTATTCTCCCTCCTTCTTCGTTTCTTTCCATCCTCCCCGTGTTCTCCTTCATATTTGCCTCATCGCCTTTACTTCAGCGTGAAAAGCAAAGACCTCTCAGAGTTCAGGCTTGCAGGCTCAGCCTTTATTTTTCTGTCATTGATTTATCATATATGTTCATGCAGCAGTGTGCAGATCCTCCTGCTATGAAAGAGTTTGGTTTGTTACAGAGAACCTGGAGAGGGAGAAAAAAATCATACACGTAAATAATAAATGAAAATAATATTTATAAATAATAAATACAAAAGCAAATAATCAAACAAACAGAAACTTAATGATAATAACAATAACTATCACTATTATTAAATTTACAACAATAATTATACCTAAATTTGCCACAATAACCCTGTCTTGAGTTTTAATATTTTATTTTACCTCCAGTGTTTCCTCATTAAGATACCATGATGTTTCCTCAGTTCGTCAGCACCTAATTTATTTATCTATCTATCTATCTATCTATCTATCTATCTATCTATCTATCTATCTATCTATCTATCTATCTATCTATCTATCTATCTATCTATCTATCTATCTATCTATCTATCTATCTATCTATCTATCTTATCTATCTACCTACCTACCTACCTACCTACCTACCTACCTACCTACCTACCTACCTACCTACCTACCTACCTACCTACCTACCTACCTACCTACCTATCTATCTATCTATCTATCTATCTATCTATCTATCTATCTACCTACCTACCTACCTACCTACCTACCTATCTATCTATCTATCTATCTATCTATCTATCTATCTATCTATCTATCTATCTATCTATCTATCTATCTATCTATCTATCTATCTATCTATCTATCTATCTATCTATCTATCTATCTATCTATCTATCTATCTATCTATCTATCTATCTATCTATCTATCTATCATCTATCTACCTGTCTACCTATCTACCTATCTATCTATCTATCTATCTATCTACCTACCTACCTACCTACCTATCTATCTATCTATCTATCTATGGATTCTGGATTCTGCAGTGGGGGGTACTTTTTTAGATTTTAAATTTATATTATTTTATTACCACTATTTATTATTTATTATTTTCACGTACAGCACTTTGTTTCACAATATTTTTTGCATGAAAAGTACTTTAAAATTAAAGCCGCAAGCGGCGATGAACGGGCCCTCGCACACCCGCAGCCGCCGCCTACGCGAGCCACCACCACATGTAAACCGCCGCCTGATGTTTGTACTACATGATGCGAAAGCAAGATCTGAGTGTATATACTGGCTTAGGTGGCGGAAATGTTCCAAGTTTTTGGCAGATTGCCAAGAAAAGCTCCAAACTTGACAGAGTGCCACGCCCACAATTTTAGTCTGAACGGAATTCTTCGAACAGTTTTTAATCGTCAATATGTCTACTATAGGTTACCCTTGGTTTGGAATGAATCGGAGAAATGCCTTTGGAGAAGATAACGAATGTATGCACCCTTATTTTGACGCCATTTTTCATGTTCAAAGCTAAGTGGCGCTCTTCCTGTTGAGTTTGGGATATGGGTGCAAGAGGCTTTTTTGTGCGTCCGGATGCCATGAATATGCTTATTGATTTTCAAGCATGTAGCTCAAAATAACCTCTATGGAGAGGGGTTTTTGGAAAACTGTAGGGGGCACTAGTGAGCGCATTTTTTTAAACATATTTGCGAAACCCATAAAATGTTGCGATTTTCCCCAGGACTGATGAGTGTGTTGGATGAGGTGAGATTACGTGCATTTTCAAGTCACAAAAATCCATTTTCCGACGTTTTTTTTTTTTATGCCCCACCCCAAAGTCTGCCACGCCCACAACTTTCGTCTGAATGGAATGCCTTTACTTTGTTTTACTCGTCAATGGGTTTACTATAGAATGTGCCGAGTTTGGACTGAATCGGAGAAAAGCTCTGGGAGAAATTAGCAAAAGTATGCACCCTTGCTTGGACTCATTTTGGGCCCATTTTTCATGTTCAAAGCTAGGTGGCGCTCTTCCAGTTGAGTTTCAGATATGGGTGCAAGAGACTTTATTGTGCGTCCTGA
This sequence comes from Notolabrus celidotus, assembly GCF_009762535.1. Classification (NCBI taxonomy): domain Eukaryota; kingdom Metazoa; phylum Chordata; class Actinopteri; order Labriformes; family Labridae; genus Notolabrus; species Notolabrus celidotus. The sequence continues at coordinate 4,381,267 of NC_048273.1, read as the reverse complement.
TGCCATGAATATGTGTAGAACTTTTCATGCATGTAGCTAAAAAAAAAACTATGTGTAGGGTGTGTTTTTTTTACCTCTAGGGGGCGCTACTGAGAATTTTTTGCGAGACCTATAATAACTTGCAATTTTCACCAGGCCCGATGAGTGTGCAAAAATATCTGCGCTTTCAGTCACGTTCAGGGGTCCAAAAATGCGTTTTAAATGGCGGAAGAAAGAACAATCCTTAGGGTTACAACAGGGCCTTCGCCACCATCGGTGCTCGGGCCCTAATAAAGTTGGATTGATTGATTGATTGATGATTAATGTAAAGTCATCAAATGTCATTTCCCCCAAACTAACAGTTCAAGATCCAAAGCTGTTTAAGCAACAATCACACTAGGAACTAAACTCTCTGTTTAATTTTTTTTTAGCCTGAACTGTTAAACAAAGAAGTAAAAGTTTAAACTTCTGCCTTGAAAAACACCCTTCAAACATCATTTATAAGACGTCTGGATGTGATCAACAAAACGTGGAGTCTAATCTTTTGTCAGCGGTACATTGTCGTCCTGTCAGTTTCAGAAAGCTTGGACACACGAGAAGAATCATCACACACAATGCTTCATTCATTCATGAGGAGCTGTGTCTCATTTTGTTCCACAGAAGAGACACAGAGAAGAAAGCGTTCAGTTCAATTTCCAACACATAACACACAGAACGACACGCCACCTCCACACTACAAATCCTGTTACAGCGTTACATACAGATGTGCCAGCAGCTCTGCTCTAACCCGAGTGTGTGTGTGTGTGTGTGTGTGTGTGTGTGTGTGTGTGTGTGTGTGTGTGTGTGTGTGTGGTAGATTCATGTTGAGCATACAATGAAACCATATTTTCACTCATATCAAAAGAATATACTGAGGAATTAGTACAGCCTGTCTCTGGCATGTATGTTGAATGTACAACATGTGAAATGCAGATTACACTTGGATTCATTTCTTGGAAAATTAAATATTTGTTCTGCGTTTGCTTTGGAAGAAAAAAACAACAAATATTATCTTATAAGTTCACAGCAAATGTTCTCCTCAGACTCTTTACAAACAGAGCAGGTCTAGACCGTACTCTATGTTCTATTATTAACAAAGACCCAACATCAAGACCTGATCAGATCCAGTCCCATCTTCCAGACAGGACTCAGTCTGATCTCATCTTAATCCACCATGAGCAGAGCACTTTGCAGCATTTAGCAAGTTACAGTGGCAAGGACAAACTTCCTTTAACAGGCAGAAACCTCCAGCAGGACCAGACTCATGTTAGACACACATCTGCTGAGACCGTGTTGGAGAGAGGGATAGAGGGAGATGAAGAGAGAGAGAGAGATGATAGTGGTGAGATGGATAGTAGTAGTTGTAGCAGCTGGAGTCTGGCACGTCCACAGCAGCAGAGATCCAGAGGAACCTACGAGACAAGGGAGCTCAGGGACTCCAGAAAGGTCTATGGTTAGTGACTTTAATGGGACAGGGAGAGTTAAAGGGACAGGCAGAAAGAGGAGATAGAGAGGGAAAGACAGGATCCCAGTGTACCAGTTCCCCCAGCAGTCTAAGCCTATAGCAGCATAACTAAGAGCTCACTAACAGATAATGATAGAAAGAAGTGACAACTCTTGTTTGTTCAAGTTACAGTTTCAAGGACAAACTTCCTTTAACAGGCAGAAACCTCCAGCAGGACCAGACTCATGTTAGACACACATCTGCTGAGACCTACCATGTTGGAGAGAGGGATAGAGGGAGATGAAGATAGAGAGAGATGATAGTGGTGAGATGGATAGTAGTAGTTGTAGCAGCTGGAGTCTAGTATGTCCACAGCAGCAGAGATCCAGAGGAACCTACGGGACAAGGGAGCTCAGGGACTCCAGAAAGGTCTATGGTTAGTAACTTTAATGGGACAGGAAGAGTTAAAGTAGACAGGCAGAGAGAGGAGAGAGAGGGGAAGACAGGATCCCAGTGTGTCAGTCTAAGCCTATAGCAGCATAACTAAGAGCTGGTCCAAGCCTGATCCAGCTCTAACTATAAGCTTTATCAAAAAGGAAAGTTTGAAGCCTACTCTTAAAAGTAGAGAGGGTGTCTGCCTCCCGGACCCTGACTGGTAGGTGGTTCCAAAGGAGAGGTGCCTGAGAACTGAAGGCTCCACCTCCCATACTACTTTTAGAGACATCAGGATGGGGCCAAAACGTTGTCCTCTGTTGTTGTACAAGCAAATCTCCCTCATCGTCTGAGATTCAATACCTTTATTTTGCATTGTGTGATGTTTATTTATTAGGATGGAGAGGTTTCTTCACACGATGAGCAATAAGGGATCACCTGAATGAGATCTTTCAACATAAGTGCATGACTTTCTGATTCCCCAAACGTACAGAACACCAAGACACTCCTGATGTAAATTCATTCCTCCTTTTGTTTTTCATGTCAGGTAACAAGGGCAAGAGAGGGGTGAGATGAGTTTTCTCTCTCACTGTCTCCCATTTTCCCTCTGATACACACACACACACATACACACACACACTCACACACACGCGGGCCAGTCAGGCTCAGCGTTGGTTTATCTGCAGCTTACAGAGAGCTGATGGAGAATGCTGTGCTGCCAGTCTTCTCTCTGCCCGTGTTTGCACTGTGAGTGTGAGTGTGATGGTGTGTGTATGACAGCCTCTCAGTTTGTGTGTGAGGAAAGAAAGTGAGAGGAAAACACTCGAGTTCTCGTGTATGTACAGTGTGTTTGTGTGCGTCTGTGTGTGTGTGCGTGCGTGTGTGTGTGTGTGTTTGTGAGGACGCCCGTAGGAAAACAAGCAGTCGTGTTTGTGAGTGCAGACTGCGGTAGCCGTGGATTAGCTGGCGAGGACCGAGTCTAAGACGAGCACTAATGCAAACAAACACAAGGACACAGCAGTGTGTCGCTGCTTTGTACTCGAGCTGGATGCTCATTTGAACACAATGCGTTGTCTTCTGTTCTGCTAAATTTAAACATTTACATTTTTATTGTGTACAATCTACATTAACTATCTAAATGGACCAAGAAGAGACAGTAGGTGGGATCAGCCAGCGGTGTCTTTGTACATGCATGATACATTTGCAGTCTGGAAGCTGAGGGGTGAACGCCTCCTGTTCTGAGTACAGCCTAGGAAGTACTCACAGCAGCATCCACTGCTTGTTGAGTAGAGTAAGAATGATACATGCTTTCACGTCAGTCTCCAAAAGTCTCCTTTGTTTTTTAAATATATTTTTTGGGCTTTTTTGCCTTTATTGGACAGGACAGCTGAAAAGAGACAGGAAATGTGAGGAGTAGAGAGCGGGGGAAGACATGCAGCGAATGGTTGACCGGCCGGGAGTCGAACCTCCGACCTCTGCAACGAGGACTATAGCCTCTATACTGTGGGACGCTTAGACCACTAGGCCAGCAGCGCCCCTCCAAAAGTCACCTTTTAAAGGTGACACATCATGCAAAATCAACTCTTTAATGGTTCTCGACCTGAAATATGTGTCCCTGTCTACAAACCCCCTGAAAATGAAAAGAATCCATTCTGCCCCTGTTCTGATTTCTCCACCTTTCTGTAAATGTGTGCTGAAACCAGCCGTTTCAGTTTTCAGTGTTTTTCATACGTCACAACGCCATCCGGTCTGTAACTGAAGTCAGAGCTCGGAGCTTGTTCAGCCCATAGACTGTATAAAATACAACTCAACCCCTCCTCCGTTTTTCATTACCTGCACACATGTGTGCTAACAAGGAGCTTAGGAGGGAGGCATGCTAGTTGTAGGCTGTCTTAATAAACACAAAGGTCGGTTTTACTCCCCACGTCTGCAGATTTGAAGATCTAGTGGATGATTTTTATTTATCATGGATAAGTGCTAGCGCTAGTTAGCATAGCCACATAGCTACATGTTCATCGCTGTGTACCAAGACACACGTCGACATACTGACAAATAAAACAACAAGAAACACTAAATCTGTGACCAATGGTTCAGAAAGGTCCTGCTGCAGACGCCTCTCCATCAGGATCAGATTCTGGATCAGATTCAGAGGGTTGAAGTAACGCGGGTCTGTGAGCAGCCGTGTATATTCAGCCAACATGTAAACATTAGATCAACGTGCTGGAGAGCCGAGGCCACACCCACTTCCAGAGGGGGCGTGGTCAGAGAGCTCATTCTCATTTAAAGGCACAACACAGAAAACAGCCTGTTCTGAGCAGGGCTGAAAAAGAGGGGTTTACAGGCAGACCAGAATCTGATTTCAAAGTGTTTTTTGAGCATAAACTTTAAAGACATGTTTTGGGGACCTCTTAGACCAATATATGTTGATGAAAAAGAGCAAAATATGTCACCTTTAACACCAGAAAAGTCACTGGATTTGTCGCTTGTCAGTTTTTTGCAAAAGAGTCCTTAGAGGAGTCTGAAAACTCAAAAAATATAGCTACATAGTCGCTACGTTGGCAACACTGGTTACGTCACATCCTCTTGCTTTGATTTGCTTCATAAAGATCTCCTCATATTTAACATTTTGTCACTCAGGCTCTGTTTTTATTGTTAACACTCTTTTAACTGTTATTCTGTTTTTTGTTATGAGACAAATAAAACCTTTGTATTGTAGTATTTCTTCATAAATACCTCTTGATGAATATTCTAAAGGTCTCCATGAACTGTAAAGCACTCCTGTCAGCTCCTGTTGTTTTGAAACGTGTAACATAGAAACGACACTTGCCTTGTCTTGACTTAAGTCTAAAGCGTGTCATCCGTCTGTGTGTTGCAGGACTCGGCTCAGGAAGGCGTCATCACCCGGGACATCCACCGCACCTTCCCTGCACACGACTACTTCAAGGACTCAGAGGGAGACGGTCAGGATTCACTTTACAAAATCTGCAAGGTGAGCCAAAGGCGGGTCGTCGGTTCACACGTGGTGAAGGAGTTGGCTTGGGCTGCAGATGTTTTAGAATGGATAAGAGCAGCTCTGGATTGAGCAGGAAAATAAATTACCCCTCCTTTTTTTATGCAAACAAGGAACAGGAATCTCAAACACACTCTCTCATCCCCTGTTGGAGTGCTTTTGAAAACCCTCCTGCTGAGAATTAAGTGCTGTGAAATGAGAAGCTAATACTGAAATGTGTGCTAAAGCGTGTAAAATGTGTTCCTTTTCCTTTGAAGCATTTGCATTTTTTGTTCTGGCGAGGCTCGGTGAGAATTTACTTGGCATTTCAAGTTGGCTCTGTGATAAGTAATTGACAGAGCACGCCTTCACTGAGCAATCATTACAAACCCTTCCCACACAAGAAACCGGACATACCCACCGCTCAGTGGACAGTCATTGATCTTTTCTTCCAATTTCCCAAGTTGAAAAACACAGTGGCTGTTCTGTAGGTGGCAAATGATCTGCTCCAAAGGTTTGTGAATATCAAATCATCTCAAATGCAGAAGGTTTCCTGCTTTGTTGTGACCGTTTTTAAACAGATTGAGTACGGACGTTTTCAGAGTGGTCTTTCAACTACTCCCAATAATTTCCTGATTTGGCCCGCTCTGCTCTGTCAGGATGATCCTGAGTGGAAGTCCCTGTAGCATGTTAGTTGTAGTTTGGTAGTGGTTTGAAGCAGTTCCTGTATTGGTTTTGGCTTTGTCCATTTTGTACAAAGATGACTTCAGAATTGTATTGATCTTATTTACTGTAGATGATGACTTTCCCTTACGCTCTCACAGTGTTGAACCTCTACCCATCTTTACTCCTGAGAGACTCTGCCTCTCTAGAACCCCTTTTTCATAACCAGCCATGTTACTAATCTGTTGCAAATTCACTTGATTAGTTTGGAGATGTTCCTTTAAGTGTTTTTTAGCATTACACTGCTTTTTTAAAAGCATGTTGCTGGTTATACACTACCAGTCAAAAGTTTGGACACACCTTCTCATTCAATGTTTTTTATTATTCTAATTATTTCCAACATTGTAGATTAATACTGAAGACATCAAAACTATGAAATAATCTGGTTTTGCCATAATCTGGATTACAACAGTAGTCAAATAGGACTATCCATTGTGTACTAACCCTACCTCTGAACAACACAACTGATGGTCTCAAACACATTAAGAAGGCAAGTCATTCTACAAATGAACTCTTGACAAGGCTCATGTTCATTAGAAACCATTCCAGGAGACCACTTCATGAAGCAGACTGAGAGAATACCAAGAGTGTGCAAAGCTGTCATGAAGGAAAAAGGGGGCTACTTTACAGAATCTAAAATATAAAAAATATTCTGCTTTGTTTAACACTTTTTGTTCATTCAATAATTCCATATATGTTCTTTCATAGTTTTGATGTCTTCAGTATTAATCTACAGTGTTTACAATAATTAGAATAAATACAAACCCTTGAATGAGAAGGTGTTTCCAAACTTTTGACTGGTAGTGTATGTAACTGTTAAAACTGCATGCTAGCTGGTAGTCCTGGCTTAAATGTGTCTCCCAAGCGGCAGCCACCGGTCTTAGAATATGAAGCCAATGCCGAAGTGCTGAAAACTGCAGTTCATCGAGCGTCCACTTGAGGTCCACTGGCTGCTGAAACACCAGAAACCACATACACACCCATTCAAAAAAGACGATCTTTACAGCAGAAATAAACATGTTTACAGCCTGGTTCAAAAAACGTTTTTTGTCTGAATAGCTCATTTCTCTATCGGCACACACTGTACGGGGTGAATTTGAGGTGAGTTTTGCCCAAATAAGGGCATAGCTGACTTGACTGACAAGCGGGCACCCTGTAGCTGTTAGCGAAAAGACTAAAGGCCCTCCTCTTTACCTCACACTAGCTCGGACAAAGTTAGGTTGTGTTCAGCATTTCCAATATGGCTGCCGCCGCCGATTGACTTCAAAACAGCGCTTTAGAAACAGATGGGTGACGTCATGGATACTATTTATTATACAGTCTGTACGGTGTCTCCCTATCCGATGCAATCATCCCCTCAGAAAGTGTAAAAAACAAACAACTTTATTCAAAATGTCAAAGTCAAACTTTATTAAATAGCACATTTTAAAACAAACGCATTTGGCCAAAGTGCTGTACAAGCTTCAAAACACAATCAATAAAAACAAATAGTAGTTAAAAAAGAATAGATGTTAAAAACACATGAAAAAGCCACAATAAATAAAAGCAAAATAAAATGTTGGATGTCTCGCTCAACCGGTATTAAAAGTCAATGCAAAGAGGTGTGTTTTAAGTAAATATTTAAAACACTCACTGATCTCTGTCACATAAAAAATATTTACAAGATGATGCCGGAATCCAAACTAAAAGGACGACATGATAAGAAAATGGTATAACTCCACAGCTAGTCAAGCCTCCATTAATCTCCACCCAGTGTCTGTGTACAACACAACTCTGTCTTAAAGTGACAACAACTCAAAATCACATCCTCATCATAAAGGAACAGAAACAGCCTACAAAACACTGTGCACCAAATCCTATAATAATATTTCTATGATTTATAACTAGCATTTATTAATCAACACACATTTAATAAATCAATAAACAGTAACACAATGTCTCCTCATACAATATATTCACCATAAAACTATTTCAGATTCAACATTTGACGATGGTCTTTAAAATATTCTGGATTTAATCTAAGGTTTAAATTATTTGTAATCCTGGAGCGTCTTAACCTTTCTGGAATTGGGGTTGTGAAAAAAGACTTCCCTGTCCCTGTGATGATGTAGACCATCAAGAGAACCCCAGGTTAAAACAAATCCATGAAACACTTTCCCATCAATGAAAACTTCAGTTTTAGTCTCTGACCTTTATGGATCATCTATAAGCCTGCTTCTGTAAAAACACGCAGCGATGGCTCCTTTGTTCTAAAATAAAAGAGTGAAGTACGTTCTGTAAGGAGAGGGTCCTCGTGGACTCGCGCCCTGAGGTAATTATATCTGAAGACACACGGTACATTTTATTCAAACAAAAGCCAAGGTCAGCACTGCTGTGATGAATTAAAGCCCGTCTTAATCTCCGTCATTGTCCTGCTCTCAGCTTCACTGCAGCCGGGAACTAAACCGAAATACTCTCCGCACTGTCCTCTTTACTCGCCCTGCAATTTATCAGCAGCTTCATCACAGAATAAAAAACTCAATGTGAAATCAAAATGTGTAATCTTCTCTAACCCAGACAGAAGGCATCACACCGAGAGTTTGCTGAGCTGGGGAGCAATCTAGATATACATGTTTATAATTCAACAACAGGATAGTTTCCTCAGTATTTGCTATAATAAAATACCTCGGTATAATTAAGGATTATTACTGTTTTCAATTATGCAATCAGTGCTTCACTCAAGTCCTGACAACCTGAAGTAAACAACCAAAACCAATCCAAAATCTAGATACACTCTCTGCTCATCTTAATCCACCATGAGCAGAGCACTTTGCAGCATTTAGCAAGTTACAGTGGCAAGGACAAACTTCCTTTAACAGGCAGAAACCTCCAGCAGGACCAGACTCATGTTAGACACACATCTGCTGAGACCTACCGTGTTGGAGAGAAGGATAGAGGGAGATGAAGAGAGAGAGAGAGATGATAGTGGTGAGATGGATGGTAGTAGTTGTAGAAGCTGGAGTCTACGGCAGAGATCCAGAGGAACCTACAAGACAAGGGAGCTCAGGGACTCCAGAAAGGTCTATGGTTAGTAACTTTAATGGGACAGGAAGAGTTAAAGTAAGAGACAGGCAGAGAGAGGGGAAAGATAGGATGTCAGTTCCCCTGGCAGTCTAAGTATAGCAGCATAACTAAGAGCTGGTCCATACCTGAGCCAGATCTAACTATAAGCTTTATCAAAAAGGAAAGTTTGAAGCCTACTCTTAAAAGTAGAGAGGGTGTCTGCCTCCTGGACCCTGACTGGTAGATGATTCCGCCGTGAGCAGAGCATTTAGCAATTTACAGCAGCAAGGACAAACCTCCTTTAACAGGCAGAAACCTCCAGCAGGACCAGACTCATGTTAGACACACATCTGCTGAGACCTACCGTGTTGGAGAGAGGGATAGAGGGAGATGAAGAGAGAGAGAGATGATAGTGGGGAGACGGATAGTAGTAGTTGTAGCAGCTGGAGTCTGGCACATCCACAGCAGCAGGAGGAACCTACGAGACAAGGGAGCTCAGGGACTCCAGAAAGGTCTATGGTTAGGAACTTTAATGGGACAGGTAGAGTTAAAGTAAGAGACAGGCAGAGAGAGGGGAAAGATAGGATGTCAGTTCCCCTGGCAGTCTAAGTAGAGCAGCATAACTAAGAGCAGGTCCAAGCCTGAGCCAGCTCTAACTATAAGCTTTATCAAGCCTACTCTTAAAAGTAGAGAGGGTGTCTGCCTCCCCTACCCTGACTGGTAGATGATTCCACCATGAGCAGAGCACTTTGCAGCATTTAGCAAGTTACAGTGGCAAGGACAAACTTCCTCTAACAGGCAGAAACCTCCAGCAGGACCAGACTCATGTTAGACACACATCTGCTGAGACCTACCGTGTTGGAGAGAGGGATAGAGGGAGATGAAGAGAGAGAGAGATGATAGTGGGGAGACAGATAGTAGTAGTTGTAGCAGCTGGAGTCTGGCACGTCCGCAGCAGATAAAGGAGAAAATAGCTGAAATAAATATTCTGGGGATAAAATGATATTCTTAAATATGCAATGAAAGTGCAACCATGGAGAAAACACACATAGAAGCGCCTCAGTGAAGCCGTCTGTGTTTATGTTTGAATCAAGGTAACTTCTGCAGGATGGAGCAGAACTGTTGCTCCTTTTGTAGTTCTCCCTGCTATGCAGATGTACGGTCGGTCAGCGCTGTGGGAGAACCTGTCAGAGAGGGTTAGCATCCAGTCTGAATCCAACTAGGTCAGTGGTGAGCCAGCCTTCATTTGTATGCAAATCCATGTAGATTTGCTGCTGATAAGGTTGGCCGGATCTTGAGGCATGAGTGGGTAACACAGAGACACAGAGGCACAGAGGATCTGGGACAAAGTTTACATTCATCTTCATGCAGCAGTGGGCTTTTTATTTTGTAACCTTAATTCTCCCGGGAAGGTCACCTGCGCTCTCTTTCTGGGATAAACTGATTTATCCTCTTAATGTTTCACTCTGTCACACATCCAGCTCACCTCCGCGACCTCAGATATCTACCGGTGGTCAGTCAGAGGGTCTGCAGGAAACAGTCGGGGGCTAACTGCCTCACTCAAGGGCACAGTGACAGTGGGCATTACTCTCTCAGCTGGTGTTGAAACCTGGGACTCTCAGACGGATGGATAAAAAGAATATCTACTGTATGTCCATGGAGACAGAACAGCATAACATGACAACCAGTTAATGATGCATATTCCAGCGATCACTGAGTTCACCTTTCTAATTATTAATCAGGATTCTACTTCAAATACAGGTGACCTTTGACCTTATCTGAATGTTTGCATCTGTGAACACAATGCCAGAAAGTTTTGCAATTAAACAGAGTAACATGTCTCTTTGCTATCCGACACTGACCTTTGAGCCATTAAAACTATTGTATCACAGAAAAATGACATCAAGTCTTGAGAGACAGGAGTCTATTATTCTGATTATCACATGTCCGATTTGTTATTGATTTCAAAGAAGATTGTTCATGAGTTGATCCCCTCGTAGTGCAGCAGTTGAAGTGTGAGCTGTTCTCACGTCATCCCTCGTATTTATCCTTCCTGGTTTCTTTTAGTCTTACTGCTAGGGATGCACCGATCTGATCCTATCTAGGATATCGGCTAGATCAGACTTAAAAAGCTAGATCGGATATCTGTGACAAAGGGCCGATATATAGTGCCGATCCATATGGCAGATCTATTCATCTCAGTTCTATGCGATTCTGTGTTTACAACAGCCATGTGCGTCTCCTACGTCATCAGCGCCGCCCGGTCTGTGCATTTTTGCCCGGTGGAGCATGATGGAGGATAACTACAGAGGCTCTGCAGATTAGCTGCATGTCACGCTTCTTTTGCTAACAACTCCGCCGAAAACTTGCAACATGTGCAGCGCTAATGTTTCGATGGATGGCGGTCGCGCTGAAAAATATAATGGAAGCCCAAAGGAGAAGGTTTGATTTCAAAGAAGATTGTTCATGAGTTGATCCCCTCGTAGTGCAGCAGTTGAAGTGTGAGCTGTTCTCACGTCATCCCTCGTATTTATCCTCCCTGGTTTCTTTTAGTCTTACTGCTAGGGATGCACCGATCCGATCCTGATATCGGATATCGGCTAGATCAGACTTAAAAAGCTAGATCGGATATCCGTGACAAAGGGCCGATATATAGTGCCGATCCATATGGCAGATCTATTCATCTCAGTTCTATGCGATTCTGTGTTTACAACGACCATGTGCGTCTCCTACGTCATCAGCGCCGCCCGGTCTGTGCATTTTTGCCCCGTGGAGCATGATGGAGGATAACTACAGAGGCTCTGCAGATTAGCTGCATGTCACGCTTCTTTTGCTAACAACTCCGCCGAAAACTTGCAACATGTGCAGCGGTAATGTTTCGACGGATGGCAGTCGCACTGAAAAATATAATGGAAGCCCAAAGGAGAAGGTTTGATTTCAAAGAAGATTGTTCATGAGTTGATCCCCTCGTAGTGCAGCAGTTGAAGTGTGAGCTGTTCTCACGTCATCCCTCGTATTTATCCTCCCTGGTTTCTTTTAGTCTTACTGCTAGGGATGCACCGATCCGATCCTGATATCGGATATCGGCTAGATCAGACTTAAAAAGCTAGATCGGATATCCGTGACAAAGGGCCGATATATAGTGCCGATCCATATGGCAGATCTATTCATCTCAGTTCTATGCGATTCTGTGTTTACAACGACCATGTGCGTCTCCTACGTCATCAGCGCCGCCCGGTCTGTGCATTTTTGCCCCGTGGAGCATGATGGAGGATAACTACAGAGGCTCTGCAGATTAGCTGCATGTCACGCTTCTTTTGCTAACAACTCCGCCGAAAACTTGCAACATGTGCAGCGGTAATGTTTCGACGGATGGCAGTCGCACTGAAAAATATAATGGGAACCCAAAGGAGAAGGTTTACGTCAGCTGTAGCCGACTGCAAAGAAGGAAGAAACCTTCTATTGATGGATTCAAAGTGTGAAAACACGGACAGGTTATTGGATTTAATTGTTCCAGATCCTTGAAATAAAGGGATTCCAGCCTCTGGTTTAGCACCAGGTACAGTTCAACATCACATAAATGATGTTTCTGACACTGCTCTGCCTGAACCCCAGCCTACCTGAACACGTCAGCTCGTTTGCATTATTTTGTCATGATTCTAATTTTAATGCGTTTCCCGCACACAAATGATACCGGGGCGGGGTGCCAAAGTTTTATTTCCAATCGCAGGGATTGGATCGGCTAGTATCGGTATCGGCAGATACCAAAGTCCAGGTATCGATGTCGGTATCGGGACCTAAAAAGTAGGATATGTGCATCCCTACTTACTGCTGGTCTGATGAAGGCTTCAGATCTTTGAAAAAGGCTTAAAAAGATGACGAATTATGAAGAAAAGTAAAACCATTTCCTTAGATTACAGAACTATATCTTTATCAGAGATTCATTTAACTGGACCTGGTGGATCCAAGTGCGTCTCAGTTGAAACAAAGCGGCAACCTGCGGTCTCAAAATGTGAAGCCCTGTTGTTTATATGTTCTCTCTTTAATGGACCGAGCTGCACCAAGCTGCTCTCAGCTCAGCCACGCTTCAAACACACTTCCTGTATAGTAGCGTGCACGCTTTATGACACTATGAATTTCTGTTGACCTTGTTAGAAGTTGGACTTGTGTTAAATTCAACTCTAAAGTCAACTCTAGAAGATTTATGTGTTGCCACTGAAGTAAAAAAAATACACACAGGAATAAAATATATGCATGATACTTTCAGGAAAGTAGTCAAAGTTTATGTGGTTAGTGGAGACAGAAAGGTTTAACACTCATTGCTGTGTTCACTTAAGGCTGATTTATACTTCTGCGTTGAATCAACGGCGTACCCTACGCCGGGGGTCCGCGTAGCTCCCGTACCTACGCACGTAGCTGACGTGCACCTCCTCCAAAATGTAACTCCCCGTAGAGCCGACGCGGACCGCAAGCTCTGTGATTGGTCCGCTCGGCGGCTTTGTCTTTCCCGCATTTACAACACTTCCGGGATCCCGGACATCGGCCGCACATCGGCCGTGTATTTCATCTCCTCCTCTCTATTCTTCATGTAATCATGTCTGTATGATAAACAGCAACATGTATCAGCTGTAGATTAACATAACACGCTCTGAAACTCTGTGGAAAAGTAAACAGAGATCGTAGCGGGACCGGAAGCAGGCGGCCGGCTATCAGAGAGACCACACTGCCCTCAGGCGTTTTGGCGGAGAATTGCTGCGCGACACAGACACACCGACGCACAAGTATGTGGGGCTCATGTCCTGTCCGCGTCAGCCCCTGCTGCGTAGGGGAGATGCAGAAGTATAAATCAGCCTTTACTGTGAAGCTAAAAGATGTAGAGCTCCCCCTGCTGGCCGGTTGCAGTAGAGGAGATAAACTCTGCCTCCCTCAGATGAAACGTAGGTCAAACCATAAAATTAAACTACACATCAAATAGATTTTTCTGAAACATAGTGTCTGTTATGATAGCTCCTCTTATGTCTAAGTGTTCACTATTCTGAGACGCTGAGTTTAAGCACTAACACAAGACTCATAGCCATTAGTGTCTGCTTGAAATCCACCATCTACCAACTAGATTGCTTCTGCACAGGTCTTGGCTGCACCAGTGGAAGACGTCAGCATCTATTGAGGCTTCCAAGCTCATACTGGGTGGAAATGAAAACACATTATCCATTTCATTTACAGTCAAAGATGCCATCCCTGCAGGGGTCAGAGGCTAAGTTGAGCCACCACAGTGAAAAAGCCTGAACATGCCCCTGATCCTTGAAGGCCTTTTCCTATTCCTCCTACCTGCTTCCACTTCTGTCTCTTGTTTCTGTAGCTCAAAGACTTTTTTTACAGCCCTTTGATTTTTCAACACTTCTGTACCGCCTCAAAACCTTTCTCTCAAGTCCCACTCTTACAAAAGGATTAAAACTGCCTGTTGCCTCTTCCCTCCCCTCTGAGCCTTTTATAATCTCAGCCTAACAAATTTAGACTTCTCCCACCAGGACCTCCCCCATCCATCTGTCAGCATGCACTTCTCCGAGCCGAGTTAGGGGCATGTGAATGCCACACTCCATCAAGCATGTCAGCTCGCAGATTACGCTTCAGACAGCTCCGCAAGACTTCTCCATTACCACCGCATCAAACCCCAAATTAGCCGAGTAGATCAGCAGTGGAGCTCTGAAGGTCCGCGCTAATGTTTGGAGCAGGGGGAGAGAGGGGAGAGAGTCTTTAGCCACGTTTACAGGAGTTTGACTGCTGGGGAAGTTAAAGTGTCCATTAAAGAGAGAATATGGAACCATTGCTAGCTCTGGATGAACTAAACTCAAAGTGTTCAAAGGTGTAAAGTAAAAACATCTTCTTTAGATTTCCTCTTGAGACAGTTTGAGAGAAGTCTGAGTCTGATTCATGGACGCTTCTTAAACTGCAGAATCATTCTCACCTGTGTTCTTAAACTGATGAATGCCACGTCCTCGTAAGTTTGAAGCTCATGCTCGATGTTCCTAATTAGCATTGATATAAACCCCTTAAAGCTGGGGTTGGCAGTCTCGGAAAACTAGCATGAATTTGAATGTAGCTTTTCCTCATGACTCCGTCTAACCCCTCCCCTCCTCCCTCAGAGCTCCTCCAAAACGACCCCCCCCCAGCTCACATGCACGAGCGCCGCTGACTTGCGACCATCATGATCGTGACCGATTCAAAACCGGTCCTCACCAAAACATTCTCATAGTGAAAGTTAAAAACACAAACAAACATGGCTGCTGTTAGTACTCACAACTATCATGCTAGCATTATCCAGTTGTACCGGTGACACGATATCAGGAGAAAAGTTATAACACATATATAATACTGTAACAGCTCTACTGTTTGTTAAACATGTTCAGTGTAGATGTTCTTAATTCCTACAGTGTTGGCGGTCAGTGAAGGCATCAGGAGAGGTGTAGAGTGTGTGAGTTGGAGAGAGGAGAGACAAGAGGAGAAGTTCTTCATTCATTCAAACATTGATTGTTGTTTTGTTGGTTGGCGTGGTAACGGCCGACAGTGACCGGTTATTAAAGATCAACGTGTTCACGAATCGGCTCGTCATCACTACAGCGTCCGGACGGACGCTACAGTACATCTACATTTCTGTAGGACTTACTAAATGTCATTAATTCTTTTGCTTGTCAGAGCCCCGTGGTGAGAGCTTTTTAGACTCTGATCCGGACTACAGTCCTGAGCAAAGCACCTCATCGGGTCAGAGGGGACAGGCCCGAGGTCTAGCGAGAGGGGCAGTAAATAGAGTCAGGGGAAGCAGAGGCAGAGGACTCAGAGTACACGCCGGGGAAATGTACGCGCAGGAGGCGGGCAGAACGGCAGGATGGGATTTGAATGGTTTAAAATTTTGGCACCCAAAAAACGGTGATTGGTTGGTGTTTTCCCAGGTTTACTCCGGCTGTAGATCGCAGCTTTTTTTACCTCTTTTTTAAGAACACATTATGTATTGATTACCATCAGGACATAAAGATCATTTTAACCAGTATAACAAAAAGTGGATCTAAATCTGACTACCAACCCCAGCTTTAAATGCCCATATAAGGGCATGACACTGCAGGGCCACACCCAGAAATCACACAGGCTTGTGAGAGGAAGAGGAGAGACATCGTTAAAGAGCACATTAAATTAAACCGATTGCGCTCTGTACTCGAAGTGAAAAGTTGATTTAGTTGATTTGAAATGGAGAAGAGGGGGGATTCCTGAGGCGATCCCAGACCAGGTGGAATATATAATCCCTCCAACGAGTTCTGGGTCTAGCCTGGGGCCCTTTTCCAGGTGGACATTACGGGAAGTCCTCTAAAGTAGGGGTTCCCAAACATTTCAGCCCGCAACCCCAAAATATAGGTGCCAAAGACTTGTGACCCTCACTGTCCCTTGAGGTGGTTAAATGTTACTTCATACTTCAAAATGAGTTTACCTACATGCACATGTGTCTGTGTTTCCTGTGCTGCTGTGAATGATCTGACTGCTACTGATCCTTTTGTTAATTACCTGATCACTAACCCTAAACTTAGGAGTCATCTGGCAAAAAGAAAGGCAGAAAACTCATGAAATGTACTGATTTGCATGATTTTTTTTTTTTCAAATGTAAAGATTTTTGTATTTTTTTTTTTACAATAATGGGTAAAATAAGCAAATTTAGATTACTGAAAAAATGACTGACCCCTCCCACACTTGGAACCCCTGCTCTAAAGGGAGGCATCCTTATCAAATGCTCGAACCAGCTCAGCTGACTCCTTCGATGTGAAGGAGCAGCGGCTCTACTCCGAGCTCCCTCCGGGTGTCTGAGCTCCTGACCCTCTCTCAGAAGCTGAGAGAACACTCATTTCAGCCGCTTGTAACCTTAGGTGAAGGTTGGAACATACACCAACTAGTAAATTGAAAGCTTTGCCTTAATGTGCTAAATCAGGGGTTCCCAAACTTTTCAGCCTGCGCCACCCAAAATGTAGGAGCCACAGACTTGTGACCCCCACTGTCCCTCAAAATGATTTAATGTGGCTTCATTTAGCTGGTCTGCATAAAATGACCCTACCTATATGAGCATGTGTCTGTGTTTCCTGTGCTGTTATAATTAACCTGCTGCTACTGATGCTTTTGATGATTAACTGTTCACTAACCTTAAACTTAGGAGTCATCTGGCAACAAAGAAAGGCAGAAAACTCATTACATTTTCTATTTTCAAGGTTTTTATTTCAAGTTAAGCTTCTATTTTTGTCGATATTTTTTTACTATGATGGGTAAAATGTACTATTTCTAGATTCTGGAAGACATCTCACGACCTCCCATTTGTGTCTTGCGACCCCCCAAGGGGTCCCGACCCACACTTTGGGAACCCTTGTGCTAAATGAAGGAAAACACTATATCCAACAGTTGCTCTTGAGTGTTCTTGGATTTTGTTTTTAGCTCCAAAAATAAATCTCAGAAAACTTTGGTGAATGTCAGAATCTTCTTAAAAAGTGAAGAACTGATTTGATCTGAAGACCGGGTGGTGTATGAGACCTGGTGTGTTTAATAAAGATCAACACGCCATCACACTCCTCCACCCTTTCAATAACTAAAGCCTGTCTGTTGTCTGGATGTCCTCTGGTCTTGTAAGTACATCGTAGGTGTCAGTTTGAATTGTATGTAGCCGTCCTCCTTCTTCCCCCCCGTTAAAAGAAGCGTAGGTCAATTGGATTGAGACCCTCCTGCCCTGCCCTGGATCCTTGTTTACACGGACTAACAGCCTCTTTGTTTGCTCGTTAGCATGATTTGTGGTTTTGTCACCTACAAAGCGTTTTTTTTTGAGCGGTCACCTGAAGGTTGCTCTCAGTCTTCCTTACATTAATGTCTGAACCTTGCAGGTTGTTCTGTCGGACAGGCCCTCTTCCCTCTCCACTTACCCCTGTCAGAGTGATGAATTTGAGTTTTGTGTTTTGGCTGGAGTATTTCTATCCTACTGTATAAAACATTGACTGCATATTAAGATGGATGAAAGCATCTCCCCCTCCTCGTATTGTGATGCAGCAGCATAAGAGTACAGAGTGTGTGAACCTGTACGGTTCATTTTTACAGTTTTACTTTGAAAGCATCGCTCATTTCTCCCTCTCTGTGTTTCTGCTTCTCTTCCAGGCGTACTCCGTCTATGATGAGGAGATTGGTTACTGTCAGGGTCAGTCGTTCCTCGCTGCTGTTCTCCTCCTGCACGTGAGTTGTTTGACATTGAGCCTGCCTCCTAATGGTCGAAATAGATGAAAACATTGATAAACAAACCATGCATGGAAACCAGCCTGGATGGAACAAAACAACAAAACATGACGAGTGATTTAATGCAACATGAAATCTGACTTCAAAAGTGAAGAATAGTCACAATGTGATCAAATGGATCAGACTTTTACTTTTATACATCCAGGTCTCATTTATTATTTTTAGTGGAAGGATTCCTTCATTTAAAAAATGAGATTTTACATTAAAAGAAATAAGAGTCAATTACTGGTAAAAGAAAAAAAACGTTATAATATTATTTTTGATTATTTAATATTTTATTATTTGATGTTATATTATATTATATCATATTATATTATATGACTTAATATTATACGATATCATAATATTTTATTTTGTATTATATTGTATTATATTTAATAATTTGATATTGTTATATTATTTAGATTATAATATTTTTTATATTATATCATATCATATCATATTATATGACTTTAATTTGTATTAAATTATTTTATATAATATTATATCACAATATTTTATTTGGAAAATATTGTATTTTAGTTAATTATTTAATATTATTTTATTATTTTATATTAGAATATGTTATATTAATTTGTATTATATTTTAGTACATTATTTTATATTCTGTTAAATTATATTGTATTATATTATAGTATATTATTTTAAATTATATTATTTTATTTTATATTATTTCATAATATTTTATTTTGTATTATAGTATATCATATTATATCATATTATATTGTATTATATCATAGTTTATTATTTTATATTGTATTATATTATATTATTGAACAAAGGAAAGGAAAGGGAGATTAGTATGAATGGTGTTAAGAGATGTTCAGTAATAAAAGGGGTACTAACAATACACAAACAAATGTATTGGATAAACTAAGAAAATATATTATATATGTATACATAATAAAAAAAGACAATAAATAAATATTAGAAGACCAATAATTTATTAAATTAAAAAAATAAAACTCCTGAGTTGTCCAGAAACTTCTAACCTAGTCCTCCCTCCAACTCCCACTTAAATTATACATTTTTAACATCAACATTTTTAAAGGCTTAAAATAAACATGTTTGAGTAAAACTATTTTAACTGAACAACTTGTTTCTGGTGCTCTTCCCTCTTCTGTCTATCTGTGCTTTCAAAATAAAAGCTCTACAGAGCGACCGTTGCTTCACACTCTGTTTGTGCGCCATAAAACATACAAAGATTTTTACATCACACTGTGACGTCAATCAATCAACCCAACATCAAGACCGGATCAGATCCAGTCCCATCTTACAGACAGGACTCAGTCTGATCTCATCTTAATCCACCATGAGCAGAGCACTTTGCAGCATTTAACAAGTTACAGTGGCAAGGACAAACTTCCTTTAACAGGCAGAAACCTCCAGCAGGACCAGACTCATGTTAGACACACATCTGCTGAGACCTCATAAGCGTAAATATCAAACGGCAACGCTTCAATCGATGAAAGGTTTCAGCTTTGTGCCTCCAATTCAACAGCTCTCTGTCTCTTAGCTCGTGCTCGATGCAACAAAAGCCCAACATAGACAATGTGAGTATACACAGAGAAACTGAGAGGAAGAAAAGCTCTGACTGAAGAGAAAGTTGCTGACTGCAGGAATGAAAACATTTTACCGCAGAGTGGTGTGGATTAATGGAAGAGGGAGAGACAGAGAAGAGTAGCAGATATATAGAGATGTGGAAAGGTGGTGGAAGAGAGAATCGCTCTTTTCATTTCAAGGCCACTGAGAGATACCATCTCTCCACTTCTTTTTATTTCAATCCTTTAATTATTTACTCCTCCGTTCAACCTGTGTGGTGATTTATTTCAAATAATGAATGTATCGGGGTGAAGAGTTAAAAGACAGATGGAGAAGAGAGAGAGAGAGAGAGAGAGAGAGAGAGAGAGAGAGAGAGAGAGAGAGAGAGAGAGAGAGAGAGAGAGAGAGAGAGAGAGAGAGAGAGAGAGAGAGAGAGAGAGAGAGAGAGAGAGAGAGAGAGAGAGAGAGAGAGAGAGCGAGCAGTGGAAGTTTGGTTCAAGTCCAAAAGACAAGGGCAGCAGAGGTTGACGTGAAGGAGGACGGAGGGGAGGAGGGGGAAGAGAGGAGAGGTCAGGAGGAGATGGGGTGAGGAGAGATGGCGAGAGAGAGGCGTGGAAAGGGAAGTGTGCATGACTTTAGTGAAGATACATCAGGGTGAGGAAAAGAGGAGAGGAGACAGGTGTGTGAAAAAGGAGAGTAGAGAAGGGAATTATGGAGGAGGTTGCTTTAAAGGTGAGGAAGAGGAGGGGGGAGCAGGGAACAGCGGTGGAAGAAAGAGAGGTTGTACAGGAGGAGGAGGAGGAGGAGGAAGAAAGGGAGAGGTCATGGAGGAGATGTCGGGAATATTAATAGTTTGGGTTTACCTGCAGCAGCCGAAAACACACACTGCAACTCTGATTAAATACCAGCTCAGCGTCTGTGTGTGTGTGTGTGTGTGAGAGAGAGAGAGAGAGAGAAAGAGGAGAAGAAATAAATCCAAACAAACACACACAGTTATGAGCTTTTTTCTAATGCTTCTTATCTTCATTTATCCGAGCAGTGCAGAGTCATTGAAGCTCTCACATGAAACATTACTTTGCCTGCACTTCCTTATTTGAACACCTTTACATTCTTTCTTCGTCCTTCAGCTTTTTAAAGACGAGTTCACTTCATGGATAAATGAAAAATTTGAAAAACACTTGTCTGACCCATAGACTGTAAATAAAAATGGACAGCGTTGCTCCGCCTCTTCCCGTTGTGTGGTTCTGAAGCCAAAAAAATCCTGCTCCAGGGCGCAGCCATTGTGCAGCCAGAGTCTGTGAAGCCACAGAATTTCTGTGGTTGCCACTGTAATTTCTGTGTTGGCACGGTAACAAGCTCCGCCCTACAGCGTAGCGTCACGAGATCCTATGGAGTTTCCCTCTACAGCGGCTGTGAATCAAAGCATACACGGAAGTAAAACCCCGTTTTTTAAACTCTAATAACTAACGAAAAATTAACTTTTCAGAACAAAGAGGCCTTGAACACAAAACAGTCAAATACTAACTACATATCACCACAGCATACGGATGAGCGAAACATTCATACCACGTGTATTTATTTTTTAAAGTTTGACTGCTCCCCCATTCAAATGAATGTGAGAGACAGAGTTTTTGACCTATACTGCAGCCAGCCACCAGGGGGCAGACGCTCTGCTGGAAGCTTCTCTTCCAGCCGGGCGAGATGCACCCCTGGTCTGACCCAAACGGCAACCTCTGGCTGCGACTACACAGGGCTCATGTGTCCCCTTCACTTGGTCATAAATTCAATGCTGCTTGTTCCCCCCTCTGCCTGAAGTGTAAAACAGAAGTGGCTACTCTAACTCACTGCCTCTGGTCTTGCTGGAAAATACAAAGATTCTGGCTCCTCATAGGTCAAGAAATTAATAATATCTTAGCCACCAATCTAGAAATTTTTTTTTTATTTTGCACTTATTTTTATCTTATTTTGTACTTATTGTACTTATTTTGTACTTATTGAAACTTCTTTCTTGATTGTACTTATGTCTGGGTTGCTGTAACAACTGAATTTCCCCCCCGGGGGATCAATAAAGTAATATCTTATCTTATCTTAGAAAATGACCCATTATGTATGCTCCTTGGAACACGAAATTGAAATATTACTAACAAATATAAAAAAAATCTTTATAATATTTTAACATTTTGTGCAAGGAAGTGCATACTCATGAACTGGATAACAGACAAACTCCCTAATAAAACACAGTGGCATAAGTTAATCCTTGAATATGTCTCTCTTGACTACCTAACGTGTGTGTTGCATTCTAAAGACGATGTATTTCATAATACATGGGAGCCCTTTATGTCTTATATTGGAGTGACAATTCTTCTGTTCTTGCAAGGGGGTTTGTGTAGGACTATATAAGTATATGTTTGTAGGATGATGTCTTACCCAGGTCTCCTCTCAAATGTCAATTGTGTGCTGGATTTGTGAGCCAAGTGTTTTGTTTTATATTTTGTTTGTCATGTTTGTTTGTTTCAAGGGAGTCGTCCCTGTGATGTTTGTTGTTTGTTTTTGAAAGGAAAAGAAAAATCAATAAACATATCTATAAAAAAAAAAAAAAAAAAAGAAACTCTGGCTGCGAGAATCGAAGGCAATGCGGGAGTGTTAAAAACTGCAGTTCCTTGAGTGTCCACTTGAGGCTGGCTCCGGAAGTACCAGAAACCACATACACACCCATGCAAAGAAGACGATCTTTACAGCAGAAATAAACATGTTTACAGCCTGGTTCAAAAGACGAGTGTAGTCTGGATAGCTCATTTCTCGATCGGCACACACTGTAGGGGGTGTGACTTTTTTTATAACTCGGTATTTATGAAGATGTTAAACGTACGAGTTTTGCCCAAATAAGGACATGGCTGACTTGATTGACAGTTGGGCACCCTGTAGCTGTTAGCGAAAAGGCTAAAGGCCCGCCTCTTTACCTCACACTCTCTGGACAGCAGTTATGTTGAGTTTAAGATTTCCAATATGGCTGCCGCCAACAATTGGCATCAAAACAGCGCTCAGAAACAGATGGGTGACATCACGGTTACTACGTCCATTATTTATACAGTCTATGGTTCGACCACATGATGTCACATGGAGGTCTAAACCAAAGGTTCCTCGTCTCAAATGAGTCAGCAGGTTAAAATTTTGGGGGCCAGTTTAACAAATGTAACAACTTCCATCAGTGATCCAGGACACTGCTCATCATTCCAGATAAACACATCTGTGCTTCATGGCTCTCATGTGGTTTCAGATGCCCGAGGAGCAGGCCTTCTGCGTGTTGGTGAAGATCATGTACGAGTACGGCCTTCGAGCTCTCTACAAGAACAACTTTGAGGATCTTCACTGCAAGTTCTACCAGCTGGAGAGGCTGATGCAGGTAAGAGTTACAGTTTTTTATGATATACTGAATAAAAGGTCGTACATTTACAATGTGATGAGGGTTAACAGAACACAGACATGACTCTGACTGGATGAAGAGGGGGAATCAGCTGAAATAAGGTGCTTCTCTACCACAGGGACTTTCCCCTGAACTAAAAGGTTCCTGTGCCCCCATTGTTTTCTGCATTTCAACTGCGGGCTGATGTCCCGGGTTGATTGTGCAAATCAGGCCAGTGACGTATGGAGAAAAAAAAAAGTAAATGCACTACACCACCAGACCAGTAGAGGGCAGTAACACAAAGACGAATGCCATTCATCACAGGTTCCATAGAAGCAGACGGACAGGCAGGTATCATTATGAGCAACACAACAGTTAGCCTGTTAGCATGAAGAGACTCCGCTGGCGCTGTTTTAGATGGTGCTATATTTCATCACAAATGGATTCACTGAATCAACACGTGAGAGGAGATAAGCGTGAGCAGCAAAGACGTTTCAACACGGCTTTCAAATCCTTTTGAACTCAAAAAGCCATGGCAGAGATCGGCCGGTGTTTTGGTTTAAACAGCGACCCTGTTAACTGGAGACTTTCAGCCGGATGCATCTCTCATAAACGTCTTTAGACGGTCATTAAATATCTGATGAGGATATTTTGAAATCTTAATAAAAACTAAACTAGTTTGCATTCCCAGGAACTCCCTCTGTGTTTCAACAGCTGTGTAAACTCCACAAACACTGACACGTTCAGCTGAAGGTCTCCAGTTTACAGGGTCACTTTTAAAACCATAACACCGGGAGAGACGCATTCACAGTGAGCTGAGAGAAGACTACTGTTACAAGCTGCTAAATCAAGAGAATCACAGCTTCTTCTTTTGAAAAGTACACACACATACAAAAAAGAGAGAACAAATAAAAACTAATGAAAGAAAGAGAAATCAAGAGTGTGTGTGATGTTATTGTGGACGGCGGGCGGAATAAAAAAAAACTGTGGTTAATCTACCAATCAGACATGTTCAGCATTGCAGGCCCTGCCCCCTAAAAGTCCCGGGACCTTTGAAAGTACTACCCCTTAAGCAGGGGCTTTTTAGGGGGGAGATTAACTACCCCTGAACTAAGTTTAGACCCTGGGTCCACTGGTCCAAACGCACGTAGTTCCGGGGTAAAGTTCCTCTGGTCGAAAATGTCTTATGAGCTTTTTGACCACAGGAACCAGGGTCTAGATTTAGTCCTGGGGTTGAATATCTCCCCCTGAAAAGCCCCTGCTTTAGGGATAGTGCTTTTCAGAGGTCCAGTAACTTGGGGGCGGGGTTTTCGATGCTGAATTTTTCTGATCTGAAGAGTAACTGCAGTGTTTTTATTCCAGTTACAGTGTTGGTTGCACAGAGCAGACAGAGGAAATACCCTGAAAAAATGTATGACAGACATGAGCTGTGTTTTGATATCTAAGTCGTCAGTGATTGCATCATGACATAAATTATAATAGAATACATATTTGAGTGTTTAAGTCTCTGTTGGCGAAGCAGCATCCTTTGTCTGTGGACTCTGATGACCTCAGGGTTAGTTCAAGTCCCAGCATGCTCCAACCAAAGTCCACTCACTGAGTAGAGTCTAATTGGGCCGTGACATCTACCCTGAGCCTGCAGGCCGCTGTCTGTCAGCATCCAGATCAACTCAGTTAGCATCGACCTAATGCGCTCACTGTAAGGATGTTAGCATTGACTGCTGATTATCAGCGTACGCGGGGCAGATCACTCTCTGATAGTCAGGTGTCATGTGTCGTGTTAAGTGTTGGCTGACAGACTAGATCTTTCATTCCATGTACATTTGCAAGGAAACACATGCGTACTGTTACATGTTTTATAATATTGTTGAATAATGTGATGCATGAGCAGATTATCTGAGGGAAGGAAAGGTGCATCAATCATACGGAGAAAATCTCAACACCTGTGAATTAGTGATGGGAAGTTTGGCTGTTTTCAGAGAGCCGGCTCTTTTGACTCGGCTCCCATAGAAGAGCCGGCTCTTCCGACTCCCGAACGGCTCTAAATTTAGGATCTTTTGTAGCCGTATGTTTTACCTTAACTTTGCAAAAACTAATGGTTTGTGTTGAAAACCCTTTTATGTAAAGTAAAGTAAACAGAACCAGAACCAAACTCAAGTAAACAGAACCAGAACTAAACTGGAGCAAACATCATTAATTTCCTCAGGTTGGCACTGAGAAAAATCAGATCCCTCAGCTTGGATGGGCTGATCTGATTTCTCCTCTCAGTGAGTATTTGCCTAGTCTTTGAGAAAAGTCTCTCGGAACGAACAAATGTAGCCACGATACACAGCCTCCCCTCCATCACTTGTAGGGTTAGGGTTAGGGTTAGGGTTAGGATTAGGATTAGGGTTAGGGTTAGGATTAGGGTTAGGGTTAGGATTAGGGTTAGGGTTAGGATTAGGGTTAGGATTAGGATTAGGGTTAGGGTTAGGATTAGGATTAGGGTTAGGGTTAGGGTTAAGGTTAGGATTAGGGTTAGGGTTAGGGTTAGGGTTAGGATTAGGTTTAGGGTTAGGATTAGGGTTAGGGTT
>NC_048273.1:4260795-4353295 GCF_009762535.1 Notolabrus celidotus | reverse complement strand
ATTATGATTTGATAAAGTATAACTTCAAATGAAGTTGACATGGCAAGCAGAAAATAATATTTTAAAACTATTCAAGTGATGTTTAATCTCTAAATCTCCTCCTCCTCCTCCTCCTCCTCCTCCTCCTCCTCCTCTTCTTCTTCTCTCTGCTCCTGCAGGAACAGCTTCCAGACCTGTGGTCGCACTTCCAGGAACTGAACCTGGAGGCGCACATGTACGCCTCCCAGTGGTTCCTCACCCTCTTCACCGCCAAGTTCCCCCTGTGCATGGTTTTCCACATCACTGACCTGCTGCTCTGCGAGGTAAAATCTGACTCACTGCTCTATTTCATACTTGGAGGAAAGGGACAGTAATGTGGTCTACGTTCTCCAGGGTCCAATGAGGACGGAGTTAATTGTCTGGAAAGATGACAGGACCAGGTAGGAGGTAAAAAAGGGAATCAAGGGAGGGAGAGAGTGAGCAATAGTGGTGACTGGGAAATTAGGAGGAGAAATGGCAGGCACCATGGAAGGGTAGGAGAGAGGTCGGTTCAACTGTACGGTGCCTTTACGGATAATTCACTGTATCAGAAGTATTTGACACTATCCCTAATTCTTTCCTTTTTTTATAATGCATTTAATACATTTTTCAAAGTGCACACCACCAACAAAACATAACAATACAAATCAGCACAAAAAACAAAACAAAGCAAGAAAATAATAAGCAAAAACAAAACAAAAAGATGATGACATGACAGCACCAGAATCAAGACTCACAACCAGAGAACAACACCTCAAAGCATATGCTGCTAAAGTAGTGAAATATGAATTGTAAAAGAGATCAACAGACATCAGGCACCACGCCACAAACCCTCCTAAAAGAAGAAGAGTGCAGGAGACATCCTGCAAAAACAGAAGAAGGAAACAAAAATCTAATTCAGCCCAGTGTTTATTAAATGAGGTTCACATTAGAAGGCAATCCACATTTGTGTAGCCAGTCTGTACTTTCATATGGTAAATAAACCAACCATTTTAACCCTGTAAAGCCTGAACCATCAATTAATTTCCAGAAAATTCTAATTCTTTGAAAATTGAGTTTGTATTGGACCTTTTCACAAATAAAAAATAAAAAAATTAAATAGCAATTTTCATACATTAGTTCTAATTTGTGTCATATGTGATACATTAGGCATTTTGCTGCATTTTTTTTGCTCAAAGTTTCTTTTTATTTCAACAAACTAAAACATAAAAAAAACAACATTTTTAGCCTATTAGACTTTGAGTTTCCTTCAAATTTTCCCCAAACTATTTTCAAACAGAGAAAATATTTTTTTCCACATTGCACGACAACGTCATACATATTTTGTATCTTCTACACAGAAAAAAAAAGAATTCATTTTTTATTTCTTCTCTGAATTGTTGAATTTTTAGTGGAAATCAATGAGCAGAAGATAATTATTTACTAGGGAGTCATTGTAACATTCAAACAGTCATGAATCATCATAATACAGCAGGTTGCACACATAAAAATGTAATATATGTTATAATTATCTCAATTTCTCCTCTAAAATATGCCTAATTATGTCATTAAAACATGTTCTTTAATAATAAAAAGACTATATGTTGCTTTATGGAATAATGCATGAAATTTAATAAAACTATGATCCAAATAAATACCTGCTGTATCAATGTTGATACACACATTTTCAACACAATTTGACTATAAATTCATTAACAAAATATTAACTAGTTTTATATTGCATCAATCCAGGAACTATTCCTCTTGAAGTTTCAGGAACAATTTGAGAGTTTTTTTCATCCAAACTTTTTCAAACTTGGTAAAAACATCCCTGAAAAACCTCGAGTGGGTCTCTGATCCACAGCTGACATTTTGGATGTCTCAAGGGACGTCCTTCTGGTGCATGAATTACTCACACCTGGTGGATTATCCGTGCACTGCATGTCTCTGATTGTAGACATCAGGTTTCTTTGTAAAAAAATATATCACACTGATGATGTAGAGGTCTCAAAAACTGATTAGGGTTATAAGGCTAAACCATTAAAGACTCTCAGAAGATGGCTAACGGAATCCTTATTTCAAAATTCTAATACACAAGTATTCATACATTATATGAATGTCTTTACTTTCAATCTTTGCTCAGCACTTTCGTTGATGCGAGTTCATAGCTGGCATTTTTCATGACCTTAAAGGTGACATATCATGCAAAATGGACTTTTTAATGGTTCTCTACCTGAAATATGTGTCCCTGTCTACAAACCCCCCGAGAATGAAAAGAATCCATTCTGCCCCTGTTCTGATTTCTCCACCTTTCTGTAAATGTGTGCTGAAACAAGCCGTTTCAGACTTCTGTGTTTTTGTTACGTAACAACAATATCCGGTCTGTAACAGGAAGTCAGAGCTCGGAGCTTGTTCAGCCCATAGACTGTATAAAATACAACTCAACCCCTCCTCCGTTTTTCATTCCCTGCACACATGTGTGCTAACAAGGAGCTTAGGAGGGAGGCATGCTAGTTGTAGGCTGTCTTAATAAACACAAAGGTCGGTTTTACTCCCCACGTCTGTAGATTTGAAGATCTAGTGGATGATTTTTACTTATCATTGATAAGTGCTAGCGCTAGTTAGCATAGCTACATGTTGTAGCTGTAGCTGTGTACTAAGACACACGTCGACATACTGACAAATAAAACAACAAGAAACACTAAATCTGTGACCAATCCTTCAGAAAGGTCCCGCTGCCTTTCTGGCAGAGATCGGTTTTACTCCCCAGGCCTGCAGATTTGAAGATCTAGTGGATGATTTTTATTTATCATGGATAAGTGCTAGCGCTAGTTAGCATAGCCACATAGCTACATGTTGGTAGCTGTGTACCAAGACACACGTCGACATACTGATAAATAAAACAACAAGAAACACTAAATCTGTGACCAATGGTTCAGAAAGGTCCTGCTGCAGGCGCCTCTCCATCAGGATCAGATTCTGGATCAGATTCAGAGGGTTGAAGTAACGTGATCTCTGAGAAGCGGTGTATATTCAGCCAACATGTAAACATTAGATCAACGTGCTGGAGAGCCGAGACCACACCCACTTCCTGAGGGGGCGTGGTCAGAGAGAAAACAGACTGTTCTGAGGAGGCCTGAAGAAGAGGGCTTTTCAGGCAGACCAAAATCTGATTTCAAAGTGTTTTTTTGAGCATAAACTTTAAAGACATGTTTTGGGGACCTCTTAGACCAATATATGTTGATGAAAAAAGCGTGATATGTCACCTTTAACTGCATAGAGATCCGTTTGTCCAATTTAAACGTCACATTTGTTTGTTTCTCTTCGTACGACACTTTTTGGGAATTCAGATTCTGTGTTTGTTACACCGACCAAAAGTTTGATCACAACTCTGCAGACGAAAAAGAAAAGTGAAGAAAACTAGTCTCTCACATACTAATCACTGCAGTGCGGTCGTCACTTGAGATCATTCTTGGGATTCTGACAGTGTATGAGTCATACCGATAAGCACTTTAAATACAAAGGCTTTCTTCAGCCGGCCTTGGTTCTGGTCACCATTGTTAACTCAGGCAGCAGGCGGTGAGTCAACATTTATTTCATTGAAAATCTTCAAGGTTTTTACTTTCATTTCAAAATTCTGTTCGAAAAATGTTTTTTTTTCTCGCCCTAGATGCTCAGTGATTACATACTCGAATGGTTACATTGAATAAAATATGAGTAGGATGAGCACTGAGTTGTTTTTCTGATGATGTCATCCATCCATCCATTTTCTTATCCGGGGTCGGGTCGCGGAGGTAGCAGTCCAAGCATATTGACCCAGACATCCCTCTCCCCAGAAACACTTTCCAGCTCCTTCTGGGGAATCCTGAGGCGATCCCAGACCAGGCGGGAGATATAATCCCTCCACTGAGTTTGAAATTTTTGTGGACAGGATCTCAAGGTGCAGCCTGGGTGAGGAGGGTCTACAGTTCGGAGGGCTCAGAATTTCATCTCTGCTTTTTGCAGATTATGTGGTTCTTCTGGCTCCTTCAAGCTGGGACCTCCAGCAGGCATTGGTGAGGTTTGCAGCTCAGTGCAAAGCAGCTGTGACGAGAGTCAGTACCTCCAAGTCTGAGACCATGGAAAACTGTGGATTGCTCTTGCTCGGTGGGGAGCAAATCTTTGCCCCAAGTGGGGGAGTTTAAGTCTCTCAGGGTCTTGTTCGCAATTGGGGGTAAAATGAAGTGTCCGGATCGCTGTACCGGACCGTTGTGGTATAGAGGGAGCTGAGCCAGAAGCCAAAGCTTTCAATTTACCAGTCGGTCTACGTTCCAACCCTCACCTATGGTCATGAGCTGCGGGTCTTGACCAAAAGGATAAGCTCTTGGATACAAGCAGCTGAAATGGGTTTCCTCTGAAGGGTGTCTGGGCTCAGCCTTAGAGAGAGGGTCAGGAGCTCAGACATCCGGAGGGAGCTCAGAGTAGAGCCGCTGCTCCTTTGCGTTGAAAGGAGTCAGCTGAGGTGGTTCAGGCATCTGATAAGGATGCCTCCCGGACGCCTCCCTTTAGAGGTGTTCCGGGCACGTCCAACTGGGAGAAGGCCCCGGGGAAGACCCAGAACTATTTTAATGGTATCATCTGTGCATTAAATGATTTATGTAAAAACCTGTATGGAGGGAGTAACAAGGCTTGTGAATCTGATCAGGAGGCTGTTAAAGCTGCCGGACTCACCAAATGTGTGATTAAGATGCACAGTGAATGTGTCTGAGGCCTGTGTGTGGAGGTTAAACATGCAGCTGTGTTTATATGTACACAAGCATTGAGTTTGGAGCATGTAAAGTTAAGTTAAAAGGGGCAGAGTACAGCGCCTTGAGGAACACCACATCCAACATGAAGTGATGGAGAGGAGGAATCACCAGTAACAAATCAGACCAGATACCTCTTTTAGTTTTAGTTTTTGTAAGCATCATAATAATAAGTCATTTACACAACAGGAGGAGAAACAGAGGGAGAGGTTGCAAATCAACTTTCTTTGTAGACTTTTCTTTTTCTCTTTTTCCTGAAATGTTCCATTAGACGAAAACATCAAAAGTCAAATGTCCTATTTGTGTCCGTCCATATTTCCCTCCATCCCTCTATCTTCATACCTTCTTCTCTCCGTCCTCCTATCGGCCCGAGGCAGAACAATTAAAAGTTTCCCAGCCCAGTGAGCCGCGTGATAAGAATCTGCTTGTTTAACCAGATTTCTCATCTCCCGTACATCTCCCTGTCTGCCCTCCTCTTCTACGCTGTCTCCATCATCTTTCCCAAATCATTCACTGTTTCCCTTTTCTATCAACTCTCTCGTTCTTCATTTACTCTTTCTTGCTTTTCTTTACTTTTGTTCTCCTTTGGGGGTTTTTGGGAGCTTTTGGGGGCGGCAGTAGCTCAGTCCATAGGGACTTGACTTGGGAACCGAAGGGTCGCCAGTTCGAGTGCCAGTATGGACGAAGTTTGGCAAGTGGACTGGTGGCTGGAGAGGTGCTGGTTCACTTGCCTGGGCACTGCCGAGGTGCCCTTGAACAAGGCACGGAACCCCCAACTGCTTGGGGTGCGCTGGTTGATGGCAGCATCCTCACTCTGACATCTCTCCCTAAGTGCATGTTCACTGCATGTGTGTGCATTTGTATGTATATACCAAAAACTGTGTGTGTAGCATGACCGAAAAATAACATGAGTGAAAAAATTGAATTGCCCCCCTAGGGATTAATAAAGTACCTTCTTCTTCTTCTTCTTCTTCTTCTTCTTCTTCTTCTTCTTCTTCTTCTTCTTCTTCTTCTTCTTCTTCTTCTTCTTCTTCTTCTTCTTCTTCTTCTTCTTCTTCTTCTTCTTCTTCTTCTTCTTCTTCTTCTTCTTCTTCTTCTTCTTCTTCTGCTTCTTCTGCTTCTGCTTCTGCTTCTTCTTCTTTCTGCCTCTGTTTTCTCTCTGTGAGTTAACACTAACAGTCAGCTGTTTTCTCTCCTTCTGAAGCCTCCTTAACAGTGAGCGTTGGTCCTTCTTACCCACTCAGCTATTCCACTAACACAGGGAATCCTAAAAATTCCCATCATTTCTGAGCACCTGTTTGGCTTAGTGGTTAGGTTGTTCGCCCCATGTACGGAGGCTGTAGCCCTCAGGTGGGTGGCCTGGGTTCATTTCCTACCTGCAGCCCCTTTCCTGCACATCACTCCACCAATCTCTCTCTCTCTCCTGCTCTATCCACTGTCCTGTCCTCTCTCTAAATAAAGACATACAAGAATAACAACAACTCAGTCACCACCTTCTCAGTCATCTCTCCTTTCTGTATCTTAATCTCTTCTTCTCTTGTCATGAATACTTGATGTCACAGTCGCACACAGATCATCTTGATTTTGCTCACACACACCTTTGATCCAGTCTCTGCACTGTGGCACCATCTTGAGGCAGTCAGAGAAAGGTGTGTGAAGGCAGAGCTCCCCCTCTCCTTTCTCTCCTTTCTCTTCCTTTTTCCCTTTTTTTTTTTTTTTTCTTTTTTTACAGTTATTCTCGGAGCTATCCAGATATTTTTAGCTCTGTGTTGCCATGTGAGCTGGTTGTCACAGAGACCAAAGGGATGGGTGTTCCCGAGCAGAGCCGACATCAGCTTTTACTTTTTTTTTTTTTTTCGGTGGCAAAAATCAGAAGCTTTGTGTTTGAAAGAATGGAAGGAACACCGTGCTGTCATGTCAGCACACAACACGTCTGGATATGAATAAATAAAAACAATAGTCTGTGATACAAAGAGGATAGAGAGAGAATAGAGAATGTCAACTTTACAAGTAAAAAATAACTAAAAGATCGTTTAATTTGACTGCTTTTTAAATCTTATTTTTGCCATACCTTTCTTTGCTATAGATATTACTATAAATACAATTTAATTATGTAAACTTTGTGCCTTAAATTTACAGTTAATTATAGCATGGAAAGCTAAATTATTTTTTAATGCTTTATTTATAATTTTTCATTTTACGAACAAGAACATTTATTCCCTTCACCCACCCACCCTAATCTTAAAGACAAGAATGACAAGAATGAGGAAAGAAAGATAAATAAATAAATAAATAAAGATAACACAAAAATAAAATAACAATTATAAAAGCAAAGGCAATAACAATAACAGCTAATTAAAAAGAAAGTAAATCTGTAGACTTACAAGCAAATAGTCACATAATAAACATTGTAAATGAAAAATAAATAAATAAATAAATTGAATAACAAATTCTTATTTACATTCATAGACATGAAAATAAATCATGAATATTTACATTAGAGTTTTATGATGAAAGCTAAGGCCTTTTTCAATGAAACTCAAATTGAACTAAAATATAAATATTAAATGATGAAGGAATAACAATCTATTTTTGCAAGATATAATAATAATAACTTTATTTATATAGCACCTTTAAAAACAAATGTTTACAAAGTGCTTTGACAAAAAAAGCATGGTTCAAATAACAAGTAAACCTTTTGACAGACAGGGAGGAATTCAAACAATTTAAAACAGAATACAACGCAAAAGGTAAAAAAGAATAAACGTAAGTTAAACAGAATGAAGTGGTGGAGCAATACATTATTATTTAAGAGGTTTTTCAAGGATAAATAAATAAATAAATATGAATTAATAAATAAAAATGGAAAAGTAAATAAAAGCATTAAAAGGACAAAAAAAGAGTTTTTCAGAATAAGAGGACGACATCACATCGGGAACATTTGAAAAAGTGAAAAGGATAAATTAAGAACATTAAAATAATAAATTAAAAAAAAAAAAAAATAATTAAAACAATAAATAATAATGCACATGACTATTTTTAATTTTCAGATTCTTTCCAAAGGCATATTTTATTTATATGTATTTATGTTTTTGCAATTTTTTCGTCTTTGATTTGTTGTAAAAAATTTGCAAAACATGGCCTGTTTTTAAATCCTACTTTTGCAGCGTAGCATAGCATCCCTATAGACTGAAGTAGTTGATGGTGTCAATCGGGGACATAAGGAACAGGTTTTGTGAGGGTATCAGCACCGTACATGTCTGAGGCCACCAACCTGTAAACCTGCAAAGTTATTGTGATTTAATGAACTATGCCTTTTAAAACCTGCTATAAGTCTAATGTTTCTCCATCAACGCTGAATTCTCTTCTCTCTCTTCTCTCTTCCAGGGTCTGAACATCATCTTCAATGTGGCCCTGGCACTCCTCAAGGTTTGTTCTGACTCTAATCTTTCATTTCCTTGAATCTCTCACTCAAATGATCTCAATGCTTTGATGCGATCTGTAGAAAAGGAAAGTATATGCAGTTGGTGGATCATTGTTCCTCTCAGACTTTATATGCGGTTTGATTGGAAACAGCAGATTTATATGTTTGGTTTGGAGTTGCAGGATTGTGCAGAAGAGTTTAATAGAGTGAGGGAGTGTCTGCTCTGATAGGATGGTTAGAGGCTTGACAGTTTGTTGGCGTTTCTTGCCCTCTAGTGCATAAATCAGAAACTGCACCGTGTCTTTCATGACGAATTACATAAACAAGAGGAGACACATGAAGTTCAGCATCCTGCTGAATGTGATGGAGGATGCATCACAACTGCTGCCTGGGCTTTTTAATATTTGGTTATCCAAGTAAAACCTTGAGATTAAAAGAAAAAGATCTACAAGATAAATATTGTAATAATTTAGCCTCACTGCACTCAGCTGAAATCACTTTATCTTATTTATCTATAATTGTTTACAATGTAATCTAATGTTCTGAATGGAAAAATGGGTTCAAACATCGTTTCCACACAGTTTCCCTCAGAAGAGCATGAAATTATTGACAGTTTATATCAAGAAACACATTTTTTTCATTCTATACTCAAACTGTTTCATAAAACCTTGAAGGCACCCTTCTTAGACTGAAAAAACACAGAATTTAAAGTAAAAATATCCCCTTTCATTGATTAATTGAAAACAGTCATGCTTATTTTATTCCTGTTATGTTGGTTATGGAAAAGAAAACACTTTCACCTTATAAACTTCACAAATTCAGCTAATGTCTCTTTTTTTCCCCAACTTTATTTATAGAAGATTTTAGACAGACAGTGTGATATACAATATAAGGTATAAAAATATTGAATTAACATCAATTGTCACATCTGAATGTCAACTCCCTTCCCCACCCACCACCCATTACAAGGCCATTCAATAACTAAAAAAATAATAATGATAATTAAAATACATAAATATATAATACAATAAATAAAACACAACACTAATGACAATAAATAAATAAATAAATAAATAAATAAATAAATGAATGAATGAATGAATGAATGAATGAATGAATGAATGAATAAATAAACAGGAAAAAAATATAAAAAGTAGAATAATTACTATTAAATAAAAAAGTAACAAAGAGTAAGTTAAAACTGCACATATCAATCCTCCAACTCCGAGGAGAAATCTAGAGAATGTATAAAGTTCAAAAAGTGATACCAAGTAACATGAAATGATTTCATTGAACCTTTTAGTGTAAACCTGAGCTTGCTAATGTCTCTTTTAATGTAGTTTTAAAAGAAAGTGCTCTGTCAATGTTAATGTTACTAAAATAAATCATCACACTGATGGTGCAGAATTGTGTAGATTGCTATATGTCGTGTAATCAGACCGTCAATGCAGAAGATGTGCTGAAATTTGATGAACAGAGAAACACTTAGTGGTCTCATCATGTCTTGGTTCTAATAACACTGACAGTTTATTAGTCTTGTGCTTTTTAAAAAGCTTTCATTTTCATGAGCGACTGTTGTATGGTTCACATCTGACATCTCTTTAAAAATGTAAGAACATCCAGCTTGTGGAAGTCATGTGATTTAATTGATAACATTTCAAAAAGATATATTCAGTCATCGGAGCTTTTAAAGAAAAGGTGTGTGATTTCAAAAGATGGATGAAAGTATTTTATCCAAACCTTGATGTGTTCAATCTGTTCATTAATGACACACTCATTTATAATGGATTTTCCAGTGTAGTTTTATGCATTGCTCATTTATAAATATAATAGTCAATTCAAAACATTATAATGCAAAACCCCAATCCTCTAAACAGTCATTTATTCTGATCTTATATTTATTTCCAGCATCCACTGTAAAGTGCACATGGACACATTACTTAATAAAAGCTGACAATAAATTTATAAAGCTAAATCTGTAGTGCAAATTAACCAGCAATGATAATAATAATAATAATAATAATAATAATAATAATAATAATAATAATAATAATAATAAAAATTATAAAAATTATAATAATAAAAATAAAAATAATAATAACAATGATAATAATAATAATAATGATAATAATAATAATAATAATAATAATAATAATAATAATGATAAAAAAATAAATATAATAATAAGGATGATGATAATCATTATTACAGTAATGTTAAAAACATGACAATAATAAACATGAATAATGATAACAATAAAAATAATTATTATTGTAGTAATAATAATAAATATACTACTTTTTCATTTTAATAATAATAATAATAATAATAATAATAATAATAAAAAAAGTAATAATAAGAATAATTATAAGAGTAATAATTATGATAATATTAAGTGTGCTCAGTGGTTCTTTCTCCTCCAGTAATGCAGCCTCACTCTCCTCTCTGAGTCTTCCCTGCGTGGTTTTAAAGAGCCCTCCTGCTCTACATTAAAGCATCATTTATTCTGTATGTCAGGGAGAGAAAGATGTGGTGCAGGCGATGGTCGGGAACGGAGAACAAATGAGGATGTGAGGAGGGTGGAAGGGGCTTCCACAGCCTGCCTCTGATTGGCCGGCCATGACGGCATTCTCCCCGGAGGCTCCTTCCTCCCTCCCTCCCTCCCTCCCTCCCTCCCTCCCTCCTGCTCTCTCCTCCGCTCTCATCACCCCTCCCTCCATCTGTGTTCACCTCCCTCCCTCTGCTGTTTAGCAGTCGCCATCCACATCACAACAGGAGCATCAGCTACAGCGTTAGCACTCTGGACCTGGAGGAGAAACCCTCTCTGCTGTCTTTTTGATATTTTCTTCTTCATCTGTTCCTCCCATGGACGCCCGCTTGGATCTCCCTCTGTCCTTCTGCTCCTTGTTCTCTCTCTTCTTTGCCTCCCACTATTCTACCTCCGCCTTCTCCTGGATCTCTAGCACGTTACCTCCGTCCACCACACAGACCTCTGCAATGGAGCCGCCCCTGCTAGCCTCTAGGTATTAGCCGTTAGCATCACAAAGGAGAGAGATAGAGAGGTAGAGACGGCAAGAAGAGCAAAGAGAAAAGAGAGAGCTCTGTGTGGTTTCTGTTCTCTGCCTCACCCCAGCTGCTGGTCAGGACCATCACTCCTCATGGAACAACAACACACACAGACTCGTGCAAACACACATCCACTTAGGCTGTGTTGTTGAGAGCCAGAAGTGACTTTCCATCTGAAGGAGCTGGCTTCCCATCTAAAGGATCTACTGACCGCCACGGACCGGATGTCTGGCTGCTGCTAATGGAAATCTGCCGGAGGGAGAGTCACTGGAGTCCATGCTGGAGCTGCTGAGCTGACACTGCTCTGTGCAGGATCTGGAGAGACTTCAGAATCAGAGGGTCACATCAGTGAGGAGGAAGAGAAGCTGTTGTGATCCACTTTTTGTCTTGTTTTTCATGCATCACATGAATCTGAGTCAGCGTGTTCAGCATCCATTCAGCCATAAACCAACAGGAGCGCATCATCACCTCCCCGAGCAAACAGACCTCGTCTCTGCTGCTTCTGTCGCGTCGTCAGGACCGCTAACTCGTCCTCAGACTGGAGCTCTTCAGACGAAAGGATTCACACTCTTATTTTGGGTGATTTTACATTTCAAAGAGAGCTAAAAAAGAATCCCATCATCCTCCGACCACAGGCGGAAACAAAACACACCGTCTGCTTTGATGTGTGGTCTCACATGCTCAGAGCCCCCGGCGTTAAGACCACTCAATCGTGTGCACGGAGGGGGATTCAGTCTTTGAAGTCTAACTGTGAAGGAACATATTTTTTAAAAAAAGGTGGAGTACTTCATCACCGCCGTGGCCCACGTGTTTAGGAGCTTTGTTGCTAGGCGACGGCATACTGGATTGGAATTGGTTGGGGGAGTTTGGCACGAGATGATGGGAAGATGAGAGTGGGTAGTGTGACTGGATTTCGAAGTGAGTCTGGCAGGTAGCTGGGAGACTCAGCAGTATGCCGGGAGCGGCGTTGATACGTCATTTTCTGACTGCCGTTTTGACGTACCGTGTCGGGGTTTCTGGGCTCTGACAGCGGCACAAGCTGAGTGACGCCTCGTCCACTTGTCAAGAGTCTGCGGTGCTCGGATGAACAGGAGAGAACTCGGCGTTAAATGCTGATGCCTGAGCTGAGTTGTTTCTCTGGAGGTCTTGTCTCTCCTTTCCTTGCTGGAGTCCTGAGCGCCGGACGTCTGTGAGGTTCTGTTTTTCAGATCTCAGAGGGTTTATCAACTTGTTTTTGAGAACCCAGCCGGACGGAGAACACCTGCTCGCCGGAGTCGACACCCTCCGCTCCTCTCTCCTCCAACTCCACCAATCCAACTTTGAATTTCCAACGACACGCTGGAGTCACCTGCAACCCTGGCCCCGGAGCGGGACCACCCCTCTCGCTCACCCTGCCCAACCCCTCCACCGACTCCCCCTTCCTCCCCTCCTCCCTCTCCTCGCCCTATCCCCGCCTTGACCCAGCACCTGCCGGTCCCATCAGCGCTCAGGGCAGTGGAGGACGGAGAGGGGACGACGGAGGAGGGAGCCCAAGGCAGTGAGGCGTCTGCAGACTCGTTCTGCAAGGTCATGGGTCTCCTCGGGATGGGACACCGGCTCTTCGTGCCCAAGCTGCTGGCGGTGAGAGCGGGGAGGGGGGGACTGGGGAACAGAGGCAAACAAACAGGCTGAGAGTTCTATGATTAGTCTGGGTTCTAAGGATTTAGAGAGGATGGGAATAAAAGCAGACGGGCGTCTATAAATAACAACTTGTGTCTCAAACTTTTCACTCAGAAACCTTTCACTGTCTGAAACTGAGGCTTCCTTTCTCCTGATTTTAATACAAACCTTTATGTTTGAGGCATTTGAACAATCATCCATCTGATAGTTTAGATACAGTAGATGTAATATCCTGTTAGCATTGTGACTGAAGCTCTGCATCATACATCACATGAAAGCAGACGCCATAAAGGGAAACTTACCCCTCATATGTTCTCTCCATTTATCCTCTCTAATCTATAAATCTGTATATTTATTAAACTAGAATGAAGATGTTAACATCTTGAACATGCTCTACCTGGAAACATGTAGGTCATCTATACACACACAGAACATTAAGTAACATCTCCTGGATAGATCCTTGTGACAGTTCATGTTTACACCACAAGATGGTGTCACAGGTCTGTGTGGGGGTCTTTCATAGGTCATGCTTGAACTCCACATGTTTACTAAAAGCACAGCCAGCGCAAGAGAAGTGACAAAGATGCTCCAGGTTTTTGTGCATTGATGTACTTCGACAGTTTCTTAATGCAAAGGGGTGCTACTGGAGTGCTGGTCCACATCAGTCTGTCATCAGATGCACTGAGTGCTGGTTCAGACTATTTGGTGCACATCATCCCTCACTCTCTCTTCCACATGTTTCCCATCCCTCCTCAGCTGTCCCATCAAATATATACTACCAGTCCAAAGTTTGGACACACCTTCTCATTCAATGGTTTTTATTTACTTTAATTATTTTCAACATTGTAGATTAATACTGAAGACATCAAAACTGTGAAATAATCTGGTTTTACCATAATCTGGATTACAACAGTAGTCAAATAGGGCTATCCATTGTGTGCTAACCCTACCTCTGAACAACACAACTGATGGTCTCAAACACATTAAGAAGGCAAGTCATTCTACAAATGAACTCTTGACAAGGCTCATGTTCATTAGAAACCATTCCAGGAGACCACTTCATGAAGCAGACTGAGAGAATACCAAGAGTGTGCAAAGCTGTCATGAAGGAAAAAGGGTTGCTTTTGCTTGCATCAGGGAATAATCTCCAGTGCCAGAGAACCTTTTTTGGTTCTTTCATGTCCAAGAGGCTTTAAAAAAGTTGATAGAGTGAGAAGGCAGACGAGTTGGTTATGGGAAATAGAGTCCCGACGCGAATCATACATTATCCAGCTTATTATCCAGCTACAAACTTAAAACACAAACACCTTGACTAAAAACATTGATTAAAGATTATTTTATGGATTTAAAATGATTTACAGTTTTTAAAAATAGTCTCAGTGATTCCTCGTCAGTGATCGTTCCATGGTGATGGATTCTTATCTACCTGTTGCGGTGGATTGAACATGAACCTGTCCTCATTCAGCTCTCCTTCTTCTCTGAGCTCTGTGGTTCACACACCTTTAAAAATAATCTAATGTCACAACTTTGAACCCTGCTGCTATCATCACCACCGCTCATGGTTTAAGATTCTTTGTAGAGATCGCTAACCTAAAGTTTCTCTCACCTGCTCTGCTCCTTCATCATATTTCTGGACAGGATCCAAAATGAAAATGTCTGTAGCCTGCTAATTTAGCATGCTAACTGAAGCTAATGTTTTAGCTACATCATTTTGATGCTAACGGAAGCTAACGGTTTTCCCTCACCTTACGGTCTATGGTGTCAACAAGCAGAAGCTAAAAGTGTCTGAACTCTTTTCTGTGGATTGATTTGACATGACGTGTGATCAGTTTGTCTCTGGTGTTGCTCATGTTAGTGAAAGTTAATAACCGTTGTCAAGGGGTTTTGACCAATCAGAATCAAGCATCTTACACTTCTGGAATATCAGTAAGAAAGCCGGGTAATAAATGCAACTACTCAGAGTTTTTCTCTTTAATGAGGGTTAATGGAAAGTGACTCTGACGCCAGCATTAGTCTGAGTTCACTCTGAGTCGTACTAACCGTCTCATGTCTCCTCCCTTCTCCCCATGTCTCGCTCCAGACGTCCAAAGAGGACCTCTTGCAGGCGGACTTTGAAGGAGCTCTCAAGTTCTTCAGAGTCCAGCTCCCGAAACGCTACCGAGCCGCAGAGAACGCTCGCAGGCTCATGGAGCAGGCCTGCAACATCAAGGTAAAGACCTCCACACTCAAATACCTGCTTTACTGTCCCTCAGGGTCTTCATCTTAAAGGTTTACTGCAAGGCCTTTTCAGTAGAGTGTGCAAAGACACACACACACATACACACACACACACACACACACACACACACACACACACACACACACACACACACACACACACACACACACACACACACACACACAAACACACACACACACGTTACTATGAGTCCAAGCAACACAGTAAGGAATTCCTTTCCCTTTGTGTCCCTCTGAGACTCAAACACCTCTAACCGGAGGGGTCAAAGGTCAATGTGTATGCAGAGTTAAGTGTTGTTTGGAATGAATCGATGACCTTGTGGTTGCAGTATGAGACACTCTCCACATTAGAACTTTGTATATCTAATGTTATAGTGCACTGACTGCTGAGCTGTTTGGAGTGGAATAAAAAACCAGCTCACAAAATAAAAGTCTGGCAGATCATCTTGAATCATGACGACAGGTTGATGCTTCTATATAAGAATAATAATAATAATAATAACAGTACATTTTATTTATAGGCTCCTTTCTGAACACTCAAGGTCACTGTACAACATACCAACATTAAAAAACAACACTCAACAGTAAATGAATACTTAAATAAAACAGAATAACAATGCAATACTAGAACAATGAAAGTGAAGGTGAAGTCATTCCAGTCCCATAATGACAAATTAAAGGTGAGTTTTGAGGTGGGATTTGAAGGTGGTGGGAGAAGTGGAATGTTGTAAGTCCTGTGGGGAGAGAGTTCCAGAGGCGGGGGGCCGAGCGGCTGAAGGCTCTTGACCCCATGGTGGTCAAGCGAGCAGGTGGGAGGGTGAGTTGGGTGGAAGAGGAGGACCTGAGAGGTGTTTTGATTTGGAGGAGGTCAATGAGGTCCTGAGGAGCTCGGTTGTTGATGGCCTTGAAAGTGAGAAACAGAATCTTAAAAATGATGTGGTATTTGATGGGAAGCCGGTGGAGTTGCTGCAGGACGGGTGTGATGTGGCTGGTGGAGGGAGTTCTGGTGATGAAGTTTGAACCAGTTGAAGTTTATGGATGGAGGTGACCATTGTCTGAACCAAAATGGCAGTACTGTTG
This sequence comes from Notolabrus celidotus, assembly GCF_009762535.1. Classification (NCBI taxonomy): domain Eukaryota; kingdom Metazoa; phylum Chordata; class Actinopteri; order Labriformes; family Labridae; genus Notolabrus; species Notolabrus celidotus. The sequence continues at coordinate 4,337,047 of NC_048273.1, read as the reverse complement.
GGGGAGAGAGACAGACGCAGGACATGGAAGTATGCTGACCAGGTGACATTATTGATGTGGGACTGGAATGACAGTGTACTGTTGAGGATGAAACCCAGACTCTTCACATGGGGGAAGCGGGAGACTGAGGAGTTGTCAATGAGGACTGAGATGCCAACATGTTATAGCTGGTTTGATGTTTTGTGTCTTCATGTTGGTTTCTCGGTCTGAAAAAGCAGATACATCTTGTCTTTTTTTTCTCAAAGCTTGCAGGTTGTGTGGTCACTAAAACTCCCTTTCATGCACACACACACACACACTCACTGACACACACTGACACACACTGACACACGTTACCATCCTCCTCTCTGACCTTAATGAGGCTGCTGGCATTTAGGGAATTCGCCGAGGTCACCAGAGACCAAAAGCTGCACACAGCGTAAATGAAAATGTGTGTGAGGTAGTTTGTGTGTCTCAGCAGTGTGTGTGTGTGTGTGTGTGTGTTTGAGGAGTTTGTTGTGATACAGGAAGGAAAGAGTTGCCGGAGAAAGATGGAAGAGATAGTCGTCCTCCTCCCTCCAATCATCTCTTTTTTTCAATGCTCTCTTCGCTCTCTGTCTGAATTTCTCAGTCATACTTCACATTTCAGAGATTTTCAGACGCTCTTATCTGAAAACAAACTTTCATTGAGTGAGCAGGTTGAGATGTGATGTGCTCAAGGGCATGTCTGCAGAAAACACGGCTCTATAAGTTCAGACTCTCCCCCTGTGCTCCGTGTGTTTCAGTGTTTTTCTACACACAGGATATCCTGTGCTGTGACACACTCCTTATCTTCACGGTTTGGTCGCTTTTTGGCACTCTTGCACAATTCTGCGGCATTACAACCCGCTGTGTTCGACCTTATGTTACACACACACACACACACACACACACACACACACACACACACACACACACACACACACACACACACACACACACACACACACACACACACACACACACACTCAACATGGACATGCTCGCTTTGCTCTGCACACACTCAGCATGTTTCTACACCGTGCTGAACGTATGGACACCGTCACGTCGTGTTTTGATGGTTGAACTGGTTTGTAATCTGTGAGGACAAATCTTATGATTCACGTCATTTTCAGACATCCTGTGTCGAGTCTTCAACACAGACGAAAAGCAGCAGCATGCAGAACAAACATCCTGGTTAATGCACCTGTTTGATACCATAACCTTTCAGCACTTCACCAAAAGTGACAACAGCTTTCAGAAAGATGTGCTTTTTTTAAGGGGTGTGTATGTGGCTGTGCTTCTCCAGCCTGCCTCTAGTGGACACTCGAGGAACTGCAGTTCATTTGTCAAGACTTTGGGTAGCCGCTTGACAAAGATGCTGAACTATAATGAGTCTGGGGCCCTGGTGGCCTAGTGGTCTAAGCACCCGACGTGCAGCGGCTGTAGTCCTTGTTGCATTGGTCGCCAGTTCGATTCCCGGCCGCGAGCATTTGCTGCATGTCTCCCCCCGCTCTTTACTCGCAACATTTCCTGTCTCCCTTCAGCTGTCCTATCACAAAGGCAGAAATACCCCAAAAACATAACTTAAAAAAAAAAATATATATATAAATTTTATATATATATGAGTCTGTTATAATAACTTTATTTATAGCGCCCTTTTTATTACTTTTATTGTCCCTCTATGGGGATGTATTTGTTGGGAGGCTGAGCCCTGCCCTGACTGTGTTGCTTAAGTAAAGTTTCCTTTAAATTTAATTTAATTTATTTATTTTTTCATTTATTTTTTCATTGTATTTATTTATTTATATTTTATTTATTTATTCATTTTTCCCTCCTTCTTTCTTCTATTATTTCTGTATGGGGGATGTGTTTGTTAGGAGGTGGAGCCCTGCCCTGACTGTGTCGCTTAAGTAAAGTTTATTTTTAATTTAATTTAATTTATTCATTCTTTTTTCACTCATTTTTTCATTCATTTTTTCATTTTATTTATTTATTTATTTATTTATTTATTTATTTATCTATTCTATCCCTCCTTCTTTCTTCTATTATTTCTGTATGGGGGATGTGTTTGTTGGGAGGTTGAGCCCTGCCCTGACTGTGTTGCTTAAGTAAAGTTTATTTTATTTATTTTATTTATTTTATTTATTTTATTTATTTTATTTATTTTATTTATTTTATTTATTTATTTATTTATTTATCTATTTATTGTATTTACTTTATTTATTTATTTATTCATATTTCGTTGTATTTATTTATTTTTATTTTCCCTCTTCCTTCCTTCTTCTATTATTTCTATATACCTTAATTATTTACCCCAATTTTTAAATGTATTTATTTTAAGGAATGTCTTTAATGTTTTGTTTATTATCATATTATATTTTATGAAACTATATAACAACAGATACAGCAAAGACGTATAAATGACTGTTTAAGTTTCCTAAACTAAAAGAAAAACTAAGTTAAAAATAAGAAAGTGATCAAAAGCAGCTCTCTAGAGGAGGAGAAATATCAGGAATGTATTGATTCATGATTTATAAATTTAATGCTACATGTCTCCATCATTTTCTGTCCAGTCAGCTGCGAGACAGAAACCCAGAGAAGGTGAAAGCAGCCTGTTTGAGCCACTCTCCTCCCTGTTAACCCCTCCTTTTTACATATTTCTCCCCGTCAACGTCTAAATCGGATCAGTCAAACTCCCTAAGCTGCTTAAAACATCGAAAGAATTCACTGGCACCTTGACTTGATGAACACAACGGGCAGCAGGGTGGCTTAGCCTTTCTGAGGATTATGGGAAGAATTTGAATTTCTCAGCCTTCTTAAAGCGCCGCTGGACCGCCGCTGGAGTGACGACTTTTCAGGACAGAAATGTTGTGTACTCACTCGCTGTTTAAGGTCTGACTGATTAATCCGTTCTCCAGTGAATCCTTCCAAGAGGGAAAGCCCCAAAAAAAGAAGAGAGGGATGCGTGTAGAGAGAGTGACACGGAGTAGTTTACAGGAAAAGACCTGCATGGATTTATGAAGACTCAAAAGCACATTCACATAAACTGAAGTTACAGAAAGAGACACAAATGAAAGGGATTTAAATATTTAAGAGAGAGGTACAGAGACACAAATAAAAAAAGAGGAACAGGTAGAGATGGAGGTTTCTGTTTAACAGCCTCAGGTCTTCAGCTCACGGCAGCAGCAGGTGATATGAATTTTGAATGAACTGAAACACAAACAGAAAGTGTTTGTTTTTCAGCAGCATGAAACTTTGAATCAATTATTAAGCTCTTATTATGTGTTAGGATGTTTAATCTGTAAGTTAGAGAACAATAGTATGTACTCCAATCTTAAATGATGAGTCAGTAGAAGTTTAATCAGCAGAGCGGCTAACCTGTCGAGGGAAATGAGGCTGCCCGGTGAGTAGAAACCAATTTCCTGCAGATCCCTTTAAGTAGCTTTAGGCTCGAGTTAGACTTCACATGAATGTTAAGATTAATCTGTGCACCAGAGCTGCTTTTAACTTTATAAGTAGATTCATTTTGTCCTGACTTCATAGAAACATGTCTCAGACATGACGGCCGTCTGTTACAGTGCTCATGTGACGAGTTTAAAAAGGAGTGTAACGATGAAAACACCATGGAACATGTTTCCTCTATTTCAGTTTGTCGGTCTCACTTCTCTCAGCAGGTGTCACAGATTTCTGTCACAGCTCTAAAATTTAAGTTAGAAGACCAGCTTTATATTTGACTCTGTGGTAAGTTAGTTTCAGTCATGTGAACCTGTAGGTCTCTATATCAGGACCGGTCCAATACCTCAGAACCTTTAATGAAACTGATTCAAGAGGAATCTGATGATTGATTGGCTGAAAGACTGTTTGTTCATGTTCCCCTGAAACAAAGAGAGAAAGAAAGAAAGAAAGAAAGAAAGAAAGAAAGAAAGAAAGAAAGAAAGAAAGAAAGAAAGAAAGGATAAAGAAAACGACAGAAAGAAAGAAGGAAAAAATTAATGAAAGAGAGAGAGAGAAAAATATATATAAACTATGAATGAAAATATGATAGAAAGAGAAAGAAAGAAAAACAAATATGAAAGAAATAAGATATTAAAGAAAGAGAAAGGATGAAAATATGAGAATGAAAGAGAGAGAAAAAAAGAAAAAAGACAGAAAGTATGAAAGAAAGAAGGAAAGACAGATTGAAAATATGAGAAAGAATGAAAAAATATGAAAGAAAGAAAGGAGAGAGATAAAGAAAACATGAAAGAATGTAAGAAAATATGAATGAGAAAAAATATGATGGAAAGAAAGAAAAAAACTAAGATAGAGAAAAAGAAAGAAAGAAAGAAAGAATGAATATGAGAAAGAAAGTGAGAAAAATGAAAGAAAAAGAAGAAAGGGGCAATAAAATGAAACAATTAAAACATGTAAGAAAATATGAAAGAGAGAAAGAGAAAAGAAAGAAAAATATAAGAAAGTGAGAGAAATGAATAAAATATGAAAGAAAGAAAACAGAGAGAGAGGAAAAATGAAAGAAAAAATATGAAAGAAAGGAGAGAGAAAAAATGAAAGAACTAAAACATATAAGAAAATATGAAAGAATGAACAAAAGAAAGAAATAGAGAGAGAAAGAGAGAAAAACAAATAAAAAATAAAAAATGAAAGACTTACAACTTGAAAGAGAGCAAAAAATATGAAAGAAAGAGAAAGAAAGAAAGAAAGAAAGAAAGAAAGAAAGAAAGAAAGAAAGAAAGAAAGAAAGAAAGAAAGAAAGAAAGAAAGAAAGAAAGAAAGAAAGAAAGAGAAGGAAATTATGAAAATACTTGAAATAAGGTAAGAACATATTAAAGAAAGAAAGTAAGAAGGAGAGAGAAATAAAGAAAATTTGAAAGAGAAAAAATATGAAAGAAAGAAAGAAAGAAAAAATGAATGGAGAAAGCTAAAAAATTGATGATAGAAAGAATGTAAAACAAAAGAAAGACATGATCCGCCTTTAGAGACGGCTCATGATGAACCGTTCATTAAAGCGTCTTCATCAGCAGAGCGCGCTCACTGATGAGGAACACGGAGGAAACGCTCCATGAAGAGCAGGGAGCAGAGATCAAGATCTGACGCCTTCTTCAGTCCTCACTCAGAGCAGATTAGACCTGGACCCTGAGGTTAACGTGTTCTCAGACCAGAGGAGGTCACATGACACTGAGTTTACTTTAGAATGATTCCATACTAAATTAAATGTGACGTTTGAGTCCAGCGAACACATTTAATTGTTTTATGTTAGAGTAATAAAGCATTTTTTTAAATGAATTATTTAGACATTATTTATGAACATGTTTAATTCATGTCACTTATATTATTCATATATGTTTGCTCAATAATTCATCTCAGCTCACTGGATATTTTTGTCTTTTCAGTCACTCCTACAGTCTGAGTCCTCCTTGCTGCTCCTGCCTTACGTTTGTAAAAACACAGGAAGTTTTGAGGAGTCACAAATGATGTAAACATTAATATATCAGCCAGACTTTAATATGAATAACGTCTGCTGTAATGTGTCCTAACAGCAGGATGAGAAACCACAATGAGAGGGTAACTACTGCGAGGTTTAGACGACTTTTTAAACCTGAGAGAGACTCGTAAACCTCTTCCTCTGAAATAAGAGGAAAGGGGAGGAGTCTGTTGCCATGGCATGACAATCGAGGTTGTCGTGTAGCAGGGTGTCCCTTGTGATTTTGCTACGGTCTCAGGCATCATCATCCAGGACAGCCTGTCACTGCACTTCCTGCGTTTTTCTGTTGCAACGGTGTGCAACTGATAACAAGAGTCACTGTGGTTTATCCGACGACTTCCTTCCTATCTCTCTTCACATCAAACACACACACACACACACACACACACACAAACACACACACTCCCATAAACTCTTACCAGCAGCAGGAAACAGAAAAACCTAAAGAAAGCCTAAGAGAGGGAGGGAGACAGGGAGGGAGAGGCACAAAGGACAGAGAGAGAGAGAGAGTGACAGAGGAGGAAGTACTCACTCAGTGGAAAGGAAGAAAAAGCCAACTCATCCTTCTTTGTCGCACACTTCTAGCGTTACAGAGAAGAGAGAGAGAGAAGGAGAAACAAACAGGTGTGTTGTACTGCCTCCCCTCCCTTTCCCTCGCTCTCCTCTCCTCCCCCCCCGCCCCTCCTCCTCCTCCTCCCTCTCCACCTCTCAGTGGGCGGGGCTCAGCTCCTCCTGAGAGCCTCTTGAAAGCAGCCAGTCGCCTCCTCGGCTCTCAGAGAGAAACAAAACCTGTCAGCTGCACTCCTCTCTTCTTCTTCTCTCTCTTCCTCCTTCATCCTCATCCTCCTCTCCTCCTCCTCGGGGAGGGTTCAGAAGGAGTCAGGATGATGCAGGAGGTGTCCATCATGGTGGCGTACGACGCTCACGTAGTCGACCGGCCGGGCGAGGAGGACACCCTGACTCGCTTGGTCGCTCACTCCAGACCTCTCAGGGCTCTCAGACCGGTGGTAGGTCTGTTCTCACCTCAGTTTGTGTCGCTCTTTCTCTCCTTCTTCTTCTCTCTCTTTTTTCATGCATTCGGTGTATTCCTTTGTAACTGTGACCGTGGACATTCTTAACTATGGATACTGACCTTTACATGTTGCAGTCTGTGACTTGAACTTAGAGATTGTGCAGAGAGGAGACGTCTCTTTTTCCGTGAGGTAGATGTGTGTGTGTGAACGTGTGGGTGTGTGTTTTGTTCTCTCTGACAGTGTCTCATGTTTGAGGTTACACAGCTTTGTCAGACGCAGAACTCGTTGTGGCTGTCAGTTTGTTTCAATTACTGGTAAATTTGGAACCTTGTGTGTGTGTGTGTGTTAGAGTGTGTGTGTGTGTGTGTGTTTCCCTCACATGGTTAATGAAATTGAATGAATTCATTGACCTTGTTTTCCCTGTGATGTCCAGCCGGTTTTGTCCTTATTTCAATATTCAAACTCTCAGACTGCCACTTTATTCAAGAGCAGCTCACCCTTCAACACACACACACACACACACACACACACACACACACACACACACACACACACACACGCACACACACGCACACACACGCACACACACGCAGAGTCTCTCTTCGGTAGTTTATTACCAAGTGAGACACGTCAGTGTGATCTCAACTTGGACGTTTGGGACTAATTCCATTTTCTATGCAGGGATTCAGGTCAAGAATCTAAAAGTGGGCCTGGTACCAGTCCCTGCGGCACTCAGTATCTCTAATCGTCTTAAATGAATCACAATAACCCCTTTGACCTCAAACTGCTCATGTAAAGTTATAGAAAGAAGGCACGAGGATGCAACAGCTGTGCAAAACAGACAGTGGATTTTATTGTTTTAAGTTTTCCACACGATGAAAGTCAGTGGGACTGTGTGTTGTATATTTGTCAGATGCCCCGCCCCTTTTTTGCACACCTGTTGCATGTCCTTGGTCTGTTAACTTTGATAGGACGGGTGAATGTAAGCACTAATTAAGACTGAATTGTTTGCCTCATAGTCCCAGGAATCAAATGTGGAAACTGACTTGCTGGAGAATGTCAATAAACCTGCCTCCATATAAACAGACGGGACATGGATCAAACTTTAAAAGCGAAATACACGTCAAATATTTTTTTCTCACACATTGTTTCATTCATTAAAGTCAGTTTTCATCATGCAGATTAATTTACAAATATTCATTTTTGTAAGAAAGTTAGTTTCAACAAGTTATTTGATGCTTTCAGACGGGTAGAACGCCATGATTGACACCAGTGTTGACAACTCTTGCAGCACAAGATTATCACTATCATCTCTCTCTCTTCATCTCCCTCTATCCCTCTCTCCAACACGGTCTCAGCAGATGTGTGTCTAACATGAGTCTGGTCCTGCTGGAGGTTTCTGCCTGTTAAAGGAAGTTTGTCCTTGCCACTGTAACTTGCTAAATGCTGCAAAGTGCTCTGCTCATGGTGGATTAAGATGAGATCAGACTGAGTCCTGTCTGTAAGATGGGACTGGATCTGATCCGGTCTTGATGTTGGGTCTGTGTTAATAATAGAACATAGAGTACGGTCTAGACCTGCTCTGTTTGGAAAAGCATCAAGAGATAACATTTGTTGTGATTTGGCACTGTATAAATAAAGATTGATTATCAGAGTAGATAAAAATGAGGAGAGGAAACACTCACACAGGAGTCGCTGAACACGTCATAAGCTTGGGTGTTTGCTCCGAAAGGACTTAGTTAGCTGTTAGCTGTGCAGGCCTAAAGAGGATCTTGTTCTTGTTGTTTTATTCGTAAGTTAAACGAGAAAATGACATCACCAGCAATATATTAGTGCCTGTCATGGGACTCATTTTGGCTTCACCTTTGTGCAACAGGAAGAGGTTGTCCATTTTTATACAGCCAGTGTTTTGAGCAACATACTTTGGCATGATCCTGCAACCAAGCTGTTTTGCATTCTAATGGTGCTGAACCAGCACATAAAAAAAGAAAATAATAACGAGGACTTTAAAGTGGAATCAAGAATTAGCAGTGGCAAGGACAAACTCCCTTATACAGGTAGAAACCTTCAGCAGGACCAGACTCATGTTAGACACATCTGCTGGAGAGAGGGATAGAGGGAGATGAAGAGAGAGAGAGATGATAGTGGTGAGATGGATAGTAGTAGTTGTAGCAGCTGGAGTCTGGCACGTCCACAGCAGCAGAGATCCAGAGGAACCTACGAGACAAGGGAGCTCAGGGACTCCAGAAAGGTCTATGGTTAGTAACTTTAACGGGACAGGAAGAGTTAAAGTAAGAGACAGGGAGACAGAGGAGAGAGAGGGAAAGACAGGATCCCAGTGTGTCAGTGTAAGCCTATAGCAGCATAACTAAGAGCTGGTCTAAGCCTGATCCAGCTCTAACTATAAGCTTTATCAAAAAGGAAAGTTAGAAGCCTTCTCTTAAAAGTAGAGAGGGTGTCTGCCTCCCGGACTCTGACTGGTAGATGATTCCAAAGGAGATTGGAAGTTAAAGTGAACTAGTTCTTGTGTGTCTTCTAGTTTTGTTATAATTATTGAACAGCTTTATAAGAGAATAAAGAGACCATGCTGGCTTTGGTGCAGCTTACAGTGCTTTATTTGTTGTTTGTTATAGAGAACCTTTATTTGACACACACAGTGCCTCCTGGTAATACTGCTGGTTACTTGTTACATTGCTGAACTGAGCTTATTGTAGCTTAGTTCACATTTTACCGACTGTTAGTCACTTTATATGGATGCATTATCATCGAGATGAAAACAAAATGTCAGTGTGAAGGGCAGCTCTCTCTCTGAAGAGTGGATTATCACACAAAGTTAGGGAGGATTACAATGAGTCCTTTCTGCAACATATTTATGTTCTCATTTCATCACATGCTCCTCTAATCAGAGTGAGGAGTAACTTTTGAGACCTGTTTGAAAGTGAGGGATCCTGTGATTGCAGCCCTGTGTGTGTCTCTAACAGGTAGGCACAGCCCAGTTTGCATTTCATGACACAGCCACGCTGCAGTGTTTGTGTGTTTTAGGGGTGTTGGAGTGCAGCAGGTTGCATAATCAGTCACCAGACTTCAGTCCACATGTAACTCAGACATTAACACACTGAAGCTCCGCTGGCTGAAATGTAAATCACAAAGCTTCACTTGTGAGATCTGTGACTTGTCTTTTGCTTATATGCTCTAAACTCTAAGAAAACAGGTTCAAACCCCAACATGATTGAGAGTCCTTGAGCCAAACACTGAATCTCCAGCAGCTGCTGCTCCCCAGCTGACCCTGATCCCTAAAATCTGCTTCTCCCAGCCAGTCAGGGTTTAGCTTGAGGACTTAGTCTTCACATTAATTTATTTCAACTCATTCAGCCAAGTGGAATAAAGAACATTTCTAAAGTTGAAGCAAAGACAGCTTTTAACTAAATGTGTTTATTTATGTAAGTTACAGTGGCAAGGACAAACTTCCTTTAACAGGCAGAAACCTCCAGCAGGACCAGACTCATGTTAGACACACATCTGCTGAGACCGTGTTGGAGAGAGGGATAGAGGGAGATGAAGAGAGAGAGAGATGATAGTGGGGAGACGGATAGTAGTAGTTGTAGCAGCTGGAGTCTGGCACGTCCACAGCAGCAGAGATCCAGAGGAACCTACGGGACAAGGGAGCTCAGGGACTCCAGAAAGGTCTATGGTTAGTAACTTTAATGGGACAGGAAGAGTTAAAGTAAGAGACAGGCAGAGAGAGGAGAGAGAGGGAAAGACAGGATCCCAGTGTGTCAGTCTAAGCCTATAGCAGCATAATTAAGATCTGGTCCAAGCTTGATCCAGCTCTAACTATAAGCTTTATCAAAAAGGAAAGTTTGAAGCCTACTCTTAAAAGTAGAGAGGGTGTCTGCCTCCTGGACCCTGAGTGGTCGATGATTCCAAAGGAGAGGTTCCTGATAGCTGAAGGTTCAACCTCCCATACTATTTGGGATAACAGATATTCAGGAGGACTTGTTGGTGACGAGAAGTAAACTTATACTATTTCATACCACTGGCACTCTTTTAACTAAATGTGTTTATTCATGCTTTTATAAAACTTGAGTTATTTATATTTATGTGATTGAGTTGAAAGTGGAATATGATGGTGTCAAACATTTTACTTACTGGAAGCTCGGGTTTGCTAGCTTGCAGAAATCAGCAAAAGCATCACAGCTCATACGCCTTGGAAATCTATGACACACATGATGTTTGTAGGTGGGCAGAGACGGCACTAAATGACCGTGCAGTGTGTAAGATGAGACGCAGGCACACATGAGACGAAGGTTTTTGGTGACGTGGGTGTGTTCAACTCTCAAATCAGGGAGGGTGAATCTGGAGGTGTTTCAAATCTCAGGAAACACTCAGTCAGTCTCTTCTTATCACACACACACACACACACACACACACACACACACACACACACACACACACACACACAGGTGAGCAGAGAGGGAAGTTGGTGTGAGATATATATATATTTTCTTTTAAAGTTACAGTATATTTTCGGGCGTTTGCCTTTATTGACAGCTGAAGAGAGACAGGAAATGGGGGGAGTACAGAGAGGGGGAAGACATGCAGCAAATAGTCGACCAGCCGAGAGTCGAACCAATGACCTCTGCGACCTCTGCAACCTCTATACGTGGGGCGCTTAGACTGCCAGGCCACCAGCGCCCCAAGAGAAGATATTTTAATCAAACAAACTTGAAAAGGTGTCTTTGTAATTGCTGTTTCAAACCTGAGCTATCTAAATGCAAGGTTGCACTTTAGTGTCCGGCTGCTAAGGACATTTATTAACCCCATTCCAGAAGGGTTCAGAGATGGAGTCCGTTGTTCTGTGTTAACGTGGTTTACAGGTTCCTAAACACTTCGCAGCTCCAACCATGATCACTAGCATTTCAACTATCAGTGCATCAGTGGCAGCACCATCTCCTGCTGCCTGTAAGAGAACATGATGCTCAGTTTGTCTGCTTTGTTTTGGTGCAGCTGAACAGTTAACAACAGAGAGCAAGCTGCTCTTTCTTCACACATAGATAACAACAGAAAGAGTCTTAGTGAGGTTATCAGCTGGGGGACAGTGTGACGTTCACCTCAGTGGTTCCTGGGTCGTAGAGATGAAGGGTTAACCCACAGGTCAGTGAGAGGGCAGGTAACAAAGAAGGAGACAGTTATTTGCTTTACTTATCTCTGAAGGAATCTGCAGCATCTCATTGTTAGGATTTTATGATAGCAGAAAGAGACCACATATTCCTGAAATTGCAGGATCTGACAGCACAGACATTTCTTCTTCTGCAGAGACGTGTAACCTTTGATTTTACTCTCTGTCACTGCTGCAGAAACTCTTTCCAAACAGAGCAGGTCTAGACCGTACTCTCTGCTCTATTATTAACAAAGACCCAACATCAAGACAGGATCAGATCCAGTCCCATCTTACAGACAGGACTCAGTCTGATCTCATCTTAATCCACCATGAGCAGAGCACTTTTCAGCATTTAGCAAGTTACAGTGGCAAGAACAAACTTCCTTTAACAGGCAGAAACCTCCAGCAGGACCAGACTCATGTTAGACACACATCTGCTGAGACCGTGTTGGAGAGAGGGATAGAGGGAGATGAAGAGAGAGAGAGATGATAGTGGTGAGACGGATAGTAGTAGTTGTAGCAGCTGGAGTCTGGCACGTCCACAGCAGCAGAGATCCAGAGAAACCTACGAAACAAGGGAGCTCAGGGACTCCAGAAAGGTATGTGGTTAGTAACTTGAATTGGAGAGGGAAAGACAGGATCCCAGTGTGTCAGTCTAAGCCTATAGCAGCATAACTAAGAGCTGGTCCAATTCTGAGCCAGCTCTAACTATAAGCTTTATCAGAAAGGAAAGTTTAAGCCTACTCTTAAAAGTAGAGAGGGTGTCTGCCTCCTAGACCCTGACTGGTAGATGATTCCAAAGGAGAGGTGCCTGATAAATGAAGGTTCAACCTCCCATACTATTTGTGATAACAGATATTCAGGAGGACTTGTTGGTTACACAGGAGCAATAGAGACCACGCCCACTTAGCAGACAAGGAAGCTTATACTATTTCATACTATTGGCACTCTTCATCTGTAACATAGACTTCTGTGTGTAGTCAAAATGTTGTAAAGGCTTTGTGCTCCATGCAATCTATTGAAGTATTCAACCCAAAGATTAAGAAACAAACAACACACACCTGCTGACAGCTGACAGAGAAACAGGTACAAACACACACACACATGCTGCTCTCAGAGGACGGGTCATGTGACTGTGGCTGACCTGGAATCCCCAGCCTTGACGCCGGGCGCGATGGCAACGCTGTTTCCACACAGGGGGGATTATGTTACCACCCACCTGGAGAACACACACACACACACACACACACACACACACACACACACACACTCACACACACACACTCACAAATCCAGTTGATTATCAGCCAACTTTTTAAACTTCAGACTCTTTTTGCAGTATTTCATGTGTCTGAGGAGTTTCATAACCTTCAGGCTCTCAGCGTCTTGTGAAAGTGATTTCAGTTACAGTTAAATACATGTGATTGTTGTTCACTGAGAGGTTTCCTGTGTTTTTGCAGATATCTGATGCGTTATAATCTTGTAAAGGATGTAGACAGACACGCCAGGAAGTAACAAGTTTTCATTTTTGCTCACTTTTTCCAGTCATGTCATAAACTGAAAATATCTTTGATGGGCTTTGGAATACCTTTATGTATATAGTGCCCTTCAAAACAAATTACAAAACACTTTACAGACAATTAAAAAGGCAATGGGCAGAAGATACTAACATATTATTACCAAATAAAACAAGCATCAAAACAATAAACCTTAAAATCAATCAAAAGCAAGTTTAAAATTGTTATTTTTCAAAAGTGACTTTAAAGAAGACGGTGTGTTAGCTTCCCTGATCTCTTCCAGCGGGTCTTTCCACAACTCAGGGGCCCGATCACCTTTAGTTTTATGGTTTTAGCGAGGAATAGTTACACGGTCCTTCCACCAGATCTGTGTCTGGTCCGGAGTCATGTGACCGAGGTTTTCCCGTGGTAATCACTGAATCCAGGATTCTCCTCCTCCTCCTCTCCTCATCCATGTTGTCTTTCTGGTCCTCTGAAAACCTCTGACCTGTTGACTCCAGGCCTGGCTCCGCTCATCATGACTTTGGTTTGTTGTCGTAGTTAAGTGAAATACGATCTGGTGATAACACAGAGTGTTTTATTCTGAAAATTAACCGGATGTTTTTCATTTTGTTTTGGTGAAACCTGACTTCCTGTCCCGCTCCATCTGCTCTATTGAGATTGATGCGTCGTGCTCCGGCATCCGGCAAAAATAGAAGTCTTGTGTATCTGATCCGGAGGACTCTGACCTGATGGATCAGAGAGGGAGCTGAATGCAACGGAGTGGATCCAGTGGAAGTTAACACACTGACTCCAATAGAAACCTATCAGATTTGGCCATTAGTGGTGACCTCCCAGAAGATTGGATAACAGAATTGATGTGTTTTTCAAAATTGAGGCGAGAGACAAAGGATGATGTCGGGGTTTCTACGGGAATCAGTGATCGCAAATTGAAAGAGACAAAGATGGATGGAAATATTATTTTGGTATGAGTCTCTGCCTATAATAATAATCTCTGTTTTTTGTGACTTTAATTGTAGGAAATTGGCTGCCATCCAGTTATTAATAGGTTGCTTAATTGAATAGCATGTTAACTGTCAAAAGAGAGATATAACTGGGTGTCGTCAGCATAGAAATGATAGTTAATATTGTGTTGTTTGTTTTTTAAGTTGTGTTTTTGGGCATTTTTTCCTTTATTGGATAGGACAGCTGGAGAGAGACAGGAAATGTGGGGAGCAGAAAGCAGGGGAAGACATGGAGGAAATGTTAGAGGCCGGGAGTCGAACTTGTGACCACTTTAACGGGAAATGTGTCCTCTGTACATGGGGCGCGTGCTTAGACTGATATTCCACTGGTGCCTCATAGATATTGTGTTTTTTTAATAGTATGACCAAGTGGTAATGTGTAAATTGAAAACAGAATGGGTCCAAGACCAGAACCCTGTGGAACTCCATACAATTTCATCCTTCTATATTTTATCCATCATACTGCCAGTGTTTCTATGTTGAAGAATCTTTATTAAAGAAGTAAAAGCAGGGTTCATTCTCCGGCCTACTTGAATATTTAATCCCAAGTTCAAACATTAATGATGGACCTTTAGCAGCTCTTAAATAAAGCAGATCAATAACTTCAGTTGTCCATTAAAGGACTTATCAAACAGTTCAGGTGTGAAAGCAGCTTCCAGCCCTGTGTCTTCATCCTGAATACAGATTGTTCCTTCTCCACCCCAGCTTTCATCTTAACATGCAGGGCTGTACACTGCTAACTGGATTAAACAAGCTGCACTCAGCAAATCAAGTGCAGGCAACTTAACGTGCACGAGAAGCCAGTTTGCGTTAATCACGGGGGAAAATGAAGGACGGCCGGTCATGTAGCTCCAACATTGATTCAGTTTCGGTTCTTTGAGAAGAATTATTTTCTCTGCAAGCAGCTGATTTACTGACAAATGCACTTGTTAGAGTCTCATAGGTTGTTTCTTTACATGTGTGAAACTAGCAAGTACAGAGAACCACAGGAGGAGACGTACGCTGGTTTAAACACAGCAGATAGAAACTGTGCAGAATAAACCACATTACCACATTGACCAGCAGCACCTTTCAGACTCACTTCTGTTAGACTTCTTCTTACAGGAATATCTGCTCATCTGCCGTCTGCACGGTGTAACCACTGACCCTTTCAGTTTCTCTTAGTGTTGTTAATCACAGAACTGAAGCTACGTCCACGTGTACCGAAACCACCCAGCTGCTCCACATGCTCATGACGTAACCTACTGAATATTTACAGTGGGAGAATTAGTGATGCACACATGCACAAATGTGTATCAGTTGTGTTGCATCCGTTTAACACTGGTGAGCTGATATAACAACAGCTGATTCAGGGAAGAGGGTTTTTATTTGGCAGAAGAAGTCAACTGGAGGACAAACTCTGATTTGTCTTCAGGGTCAAACATGAGAGAAACTGTCTGCAGAGTAAAAGTATTGCTCCTATAAATTCAGTGACAAGCACATTGTAAAATATGTTCCAGGGACATTTTAAGAGGAGGAAATACAAGCTAAACATTTTATTACATCATATCTCATTGCTCATTTGAAAAAGAGACATGAAGAATTACAAGGAAGTGTTAAAAAAAACATGTAGTGTTAGTTTAAACATTGAAATCAGCTCTGACTTTCAAAAGTGGTGAGTCTCTTGTATTTATGTCTAAGAGATAACCAGGTGTGATTCTTTAGACCCCCGTCCATGTGTCTTTTAGCTTTCTGCTCACTGACTCAGGGGTGACGTATGTGTGTAGTGGAGAAGGCAGGAAGTGATGTCACTGCTGAGAAAAATGTTGTTTGAGAATAAGAGCCAAAAATAGAAATAAAAAGAAGAAAAAATTATGAATAAATAATAATAAAAATAAATACATAATAAAAAATACAAAAACTAATAGATAAAAAAAAAATCAGAGCCAAAAAAAAGATAGAAGAAAAAATAAGAAATAAAAATAAATAAATACATAAATTCACAAATGAAAAATAATAAATAGATAAAAAGAATTAGAGCCAAAAACATAGAAAGAAGAAATAAAAATAAAAAATAAAGAAAAATAGATAAATAAATAAATAAATAAATAAATAAATAAATAAAATGAATACATAAATTCACAAATGAAAAATAATAAATAGATAGAAAGAATTAGAGCCAAAAAATAGAAAGAAGAAATAAAAATAAAAAAAATAAAAAAATAGATAAATAAATAAATAAATAAAATGAATACATAAATTCACAAATGAAAAATAATAAATAGATAATAAGAATCAGAGCCTTAAAATAATAATAAGAAAAAACAGTCAATGTAAATGCTACAAATTTAAAAAAATAAAATATGATGCATAAATAATAAAAACAAATACATAAATCAAAATAATACAAAATATAAAAATGAATAAACAGAGCCAAAAGAAATTAAAATGAGAAAAAAATAAAAAAAATCAAATTGGAAAAAGAACAAATAAAATAAATGCTATAAATTAAAAAAAAATCAAATGAATACATAAATTCACAAATGAAAAATAAAACAATGAATTAAAGAATCCAACTAAATAAATAGAAAGAAGAAAAAAAAAACAATAAAAAAAGAAGATATGAGATCAAGATAAGATAATAGATAATACAAATAAATAAATAAATAATAACAATCAGAGCCAGACATCTCATTTAAGAAGCTGCTGAACTTTAAGTTCTTTTTCACAGCCTCTACAAACGTGCTCTTTGTACAGATCTGCCAGTTTATCTTTCAGGACACACGACCACACACTCTCCCCTGCCTCCAAAAGCACCGGGCCGTAGCTCTTTGGGGATTTCATCAGTCAGCCTGGAGCGCCGAAGAGTCGGATTAACAATGTCAATGTTTTTCTGTTGTTTTTAAAGGTTCCAACCAAAAAGCTGAAGAAGTTTGAGAAGGAATATCAGACGCTGAGAGAGAGCCAGCTGCAACAGGAAGACCCCATCGACCGATACCAGGTAAGACGTTCACACAAACACACACACACTCACACTCTGCAAGGTGTATGATATCCTACATTTCTTACATTCCCCAGGTGCTGAAGTTGAATGCACCAACAAAGCAGCTTTGTTTTTGGTTGTTATCCTAACTCAGCTCTCAGAGAGTGTCATTCAGTCTGTGATGTATTTTTGAGTTTGTGATGAGAGAGCGTTTCAGTTTGAAGCTGTCAGATTTAACTCACAAACACCTTTTAAGTACGAGCGGCTGCTAAAATTAACCAAGTGTCTAAAATTAGACGTCTCCCATGAACACGCTGTTTTTGAATCTTTACTTCTGTGGATTTTTGTGACACTGTTCTGGTGTGAAAGTGACTTCTCACACAGCATGGGCTTCTATTTTTATCACAAGCATCTTTAACATTTAATTTTTTTATAACAAGCTGTCTGTTTTGTCAGAGGAGTTTGGGCTGCTGAATGTGATGCAGTGTGTTTGATGTTCACAGTCATAGTGTGATGAGGATACAAGTGCAATTTATTGAAGTAAGTTGTAAACAGTGTAGGACAGTAACAAAGTACATTTTGAGTATCTGTACTTTTGAGTATTATTTTTGGGGGAACTTGTGATTTTTACTCCTCTAAACGTCTATCAGTGCTCTAGTTACTCACTACTTTAACTTTGAAGTCAGCTGATGAATCTTCCTTTCTGAAATCAGATCCCAAAGACCGTAAACTGTCCGTGTGCTTGTGTTTGGTTTGTCTCAGTGGTGTAGCCGTACCTCGACTGAGCGTAGATCAAACGTTATTCAGATCAGTTCATTTAGTCGTGGTCATGATGGCTACGACTGAGAAGGATGATGATTCTCTACCTGAGCACCACGGCCGTATTTTAAACCCACGTGTGAGGTTTTTGAAATAAAGAATGATTGTTTGTATTGTTGTGAATCTCTGATCTGTTTACCACACAAACAAAACATCAGCATCTAACCTGAGAAAGACAAGATAAGAGAAGATATTACTTTATTGATCCCCGATGGGGAAATTCAGTTGTTACAGCAACCCAGGCATAAGTACAATCAAGAAGAAGTTTCAATAAGTAAAATAAAATAAGTAAAAATAAAGATAGAATACAATTTAGATATATACAATGTTAAAAATGGAATTTAGATTAAAGGTGACATATCATGCAAAATTGACTTTTTAATGGTTCTCTACCTGAAATATGTGTCCCTGTCTACAAACCCCCCGAGAATTAAAAAAATCCATTCTGCCCCTGTTCTGATTTCTCCACCTTTCTGTAAATGTGTGTGAAACCAGCCGTTTCAGACTTCCGTGTTTTTGTTACGTAACAACAATATCCGGTCTGTCACGGAGTCAGAGCTCGGAGCTTGTTCAGCCCATAGACTGTATAAAATAATACTGAATCCCTCCTCCGTTTTTCATTACCTGCACAAATGTGTGCTAACAAGGAGCTTAGGAGGGAGGCATGCTAGTTGTAGGCTGTCTTAATAAACACAAAGGTCGGTTTGACTCCCCACGTCTGCAGATTTGAAGATCTAGTGGATGATTTTTATTTATCATGGATAAGTGCTAGCGCTAATTAGCATAGCCACATTACTACATGTTCATAGCTGTAGCTGTAGCTGTAGCTGTGTACCAAGACACACGTCGACATACTGACAAATAAAACAACAAGAAACACTAAATCTGTGACCAATCCTTCAGAAAGGTCCTGCTGCCTTTCTGGCAGAGATCGGTTTTACTCCCCACGTCTGCAGATTTGAAGATCTAGTGGCTGATTTTTATTTATCATGGATAAGTGTTAGCGCTAGTTAGCATAGCCACATAGCTACATGTTCGTAGCTGTGTACCAAGACAGACGTCTACATACTGACAAATAAAACAACAAGAAACACTAAATCTGTGACCAATCCTTCAGAAAGGTCCTGCTACAGGCGCCTCTCCGTCAGGATCAGATTCAGAGGGTTGAAGTAACGCGATCTCTGAGCCGCCGTGTATATTCAGCCAACATGTAAACATTAGATCAACGTGCTGGAGAGCCGAGGCACATCCACTTCCTGAGGGGGCGTGGTCAGAGGGAAAACAGAGTGTTCTGAGGAGGACTGAAGAAGAGGACTTTTCAGGCAGACCAAAATCTGATTTCAAAGTGTTTTTTTGAGCATAAACTATAAAGACATGTTTTGGGGACCTCTTAGACCAATATATATTGATGAAAAAAGCGTGATATGTCACCTTTAAATAGAAGTAATTACAGGCAGTATTACAAATGTTTCAGTAGTGACAGGTTGACATGGAGTGATTATGGTTGGTAATGACAGATGAAGCAATAAATATGGGTATGTAACATGACCGTGAGTTATAGTAAACAATAATAATGTAAAATAACATAATATAATATGGCAAAGATAATTATATAACATAATATATTATGCATTATAATGCCAGCAGAAGTCAAAGCATGTGGAGGTCTGTAGCTAACACACTGGTTTGATTCCACATGAACATTGTAAACTTGTCTGTGCTTGGAGTAACTTAGTTTATATTTCATGGTAGACTTTTTAGAGATGAAATCATGTTTTCTAGATAAACAGAATGGAGCAGAATGAACACACATGCATTCTTGACTGCACTCATGCTTTGTGAAAACACATTTTGAGATATTTTAAAAAGTACTTTGAGTACTTCAGTATTTTTAAAAACAAGTACTCCATGACTTTAACTCAAGCCATAATCTGACAGAACAACTTTCACTTGTATTAGAGTAATATTTGACCAAGAGGATCTTAAATCTTTGACTTAAAAGTCATGAAGCTGTGTTCTTGGTCCACCGCTGGTTGTAAAGGAGCCCAGTTCTTTACTCTGTCGCCTTCTTAACAGTCACGACCATTATAACTACATGATAGCTACTCCTGACTACTCCTCTTCGCCCTGATGGAAGAGGTTTCAAATGTTGTTTAAAGAACACGTCTTCTGCCCACACATGCCTGCCTGTGGAGGTTGTTGAAGGCAGGAAAGGTCATGGCCACACATTTGTTCCAGTTTTCTTTCAATTAGCAGGAAACATCTCCCACATCTCTGACTTTCATGATGTTCGAGGTCTCTGCTAACGTTTCCAGTGAAATCATCATTTTGTTTCCATCAACTTGGAAGCTCTTGATGCGATTGTGTTCGACTCATTAAGGACAAAATTAATCTTAAACACTTTTTGAATAAACTGTTTCTTGGATTTTATTTCGCCGTCATTAAACCTGAACATTTTTCATGTGCAGGGATAAAATTCAACTTTGGTACATAAAATTTAGATATATACACTACTAGTCAAAAGTTTGGAAACACCTTCTCAGTCAAGGGTTTGTATTTATTTTAATTATTGTAAACACTGTAGAATAATACCAAAGACATCAAAACTATGAAAGAACATATATGGAATTATTTAATTTTAAAAAAAGTGTTAAACAAAGCAGAATATGTTTTATATTTTAGATTCTGTAAAGTAGCCCCCTTTTTCCTTCATGACAGCTTTGCACACTCTTGGTATTCTCTCAGTCTGCTTCATGAAGTGGTCTCCTGGAATGGTTTCTAATGAACATGAGCCTTGTCAAGAGTTCATTTGTAGAATGACTTGCCTTCTTAATGTGTTTGAGACCATCAGTTGTGTTGTTCAGAGGTAGGGTTAGTACACAATGGATAGCTCTATTTGACTACTGTTGTAATCCAGATTATGGCAAAAAAAACAGATTATTTCATAGTTTTGATGTCTTCAGTATTAATCTACAATGTTGGAAATAATTAAAATAAATAAAAAACATTGAATGAGAGGGTGTGTCCAAACTTTTTCACTGGTAGTGTAGTTTTAATTTTAAATTTCTAAAACAAACAGCGACAACATGCAGCTTTTCCTGGAGCCAGAAGTGAAACGTTGGTGTAAACAGCAGCTCTGTTTAAGCTGCTGGCTCTGGAGGGAAGGAAGGAAGACTATTACTGTAGATAAAATGTTGGAGCAGAGCCATCTCCTGTGTAACCAGTGGAAAAACTTTCTACAGAGCAACAAAACAGACGGGACACACAGCTGGAGAGTCGCTGCTCGTGGATGAGCAATCGTGAACTTAGTTTTAAGGAAGATTTAATCTCTTTAAACCGGCTGTATTGAAGTAAACTCCAGGTTTTGGTATGTACTCATGTTTTGTAATGTTTTGGGTGTGATTCTGCTCTGAGTCTGTTTTGCCCAGCTGCTGTTAGAGTTTGTCTTCCTTCAAAATAAAAGCACGGACAAATAGAAAAGGAGGTATGAAGGACAGGGAGAGAGGGTGAGGCTGGGAAGCGTCGGACAGAGAGGGGAAACTCCTGTCACGATCATGTGTTAAAGTTTAGTCCGTGCTGCTGGAGGCTCGACGTGAAGACGCTGTAGTGGACGGTAAGCTGCTTCAACACAGACCTTAATGTGAAATACGTGAGGCTCTTATTCTTGTAGTTTTTGTATTTTCACCACAGATTGATAAGAGTAGGATTCGTTCACAGAGGTAGACGTTTTTTGATAATGCAGACTCTGCAGACTCGACTGCATTACCCAGGATCATGTCGTTCTTTCTTCTGTTTCCTAAACTTCAACCAATCACATCTAAGTTCACAGGAAGGGATTATTAAATCTGAGGCTGTATCTGAAGCATGTGACTGAGTGTGTGTACGTGTGTCTGTCCACTCATCATGAATAAAAGTCACTCTATAATGTCAGCCTTATTCTACAGTTAAGTAATACAGTGTGTGTGATATGTGTCTGTACATGTGCAGGAAGTAAACCAGGGACTGAAGAGGTCTCTCATTGTAAAAGTGACAGGATATGAGGGTCAGGTGACCACATGTAGCCTTGACAACAGTTTGGTCCCACTCAGGCACGGCCGTCATGTGAGACTATTTACAGGCAGACCAGTAATCATGGGACTCCACTCAGGGTCTACAATGGAGTGTGTGTTTTTATAGTGTGTGTTCCTGTTTAAGGTGACTTAAGGGGCCAGTTAACCGGGGACCGCTTGTCCAAATGAGGGAATCTCTTTTCTGAGACTGTTATTTGAAGTTTTTATTCTTAAAGACGTGTTTATATGAGAGATGGGCAATGATTTTCGAATATTCTTTTACTTTGTAAAAATCGAAGAGTTACTTCTCAAAATATGAAGCCCGTGCAGAAGTGTTATAAACTGCAGTTCATCGAGCATCCGCTTGAGGCTGGCAGCAGAAACACCAGAAACCACATACACATCAATTGAAAAAAGATCTTTACAGCAGAAATAAACATGTTTACAGCCTGGTTAAAAAAACGGCTTGGGTCTACGTAGCTAATCTCTCTATCAGCACACACTGTACGGGGGGGTGAATTTTTTTCTAACGGGACGGTTCAGAAGATATTAAGATTACAAGTTTTTGCCCAAATAAGGACATGACTGACTTGACTGACAGGCGGGAACACATAGCTGTTGGCTAGGAGGCTCAAACCCCGCCTCTTTACCTCACACTATGCCTGGTTGAGTTCCGCATTTCCAATATGGCTGCCGCCGCAGATTGGCTTCAAACCTTAGACTGTATAAAATATGGACGTAGTATCCGTGACGTCTTCTCTGCTAATGCCAAACAGCTTATTCTGCCACTGACTCTTGCTTGGTGTCGTTTAGTGGATCGGATGATTGACGTCTGAAGATACAAGATATATTGGTAATTCAACAATTTATTCATTTCAGAAAGACAACACAGTAAAAGGGTTGAATGAATCTACTTATTTTTTAAAGCTACCTTTTTTTATCTGATTGTGGGGACTTTTAAAAGATCATTTTGTTATCACAACCTCCACAGTCGCTTCCCTGACACCAAAAAGTAAGATTAAGTCATGAACATAGACTATAAATAATGGAAGTAGTATCTGTGACGT
The DNA here is from genome assembly GCF_009762535.1 of Notolabrus celidotus. Lineage (NCBI taxonomy): Eukaryota > Metazoa > Chordata > Actinopteri > Labriformes > Labridae > Notolabrus > Notolabrus celidotus. The sequence continues at coordinate 4,313,973 of NC_048273.1, read as the reverse complement.
CTGTTTCTGAAGCGCTGTTTTGAGGCCAATCGTCGGTGGCAGCCATATTGCTGCTGTGGAGCGATTGTGACGTAAAGAGGCGGGCTTTGAGCCTCCTAGCCAACAGCTACAGTGTTCCAGCCATAGACTGTAAATAAAAATGGACAGCGTTGCTCCGCCTCTTACCGTTGTACGGTTCTGAAGCCAAAAAATCCCTCTCCTAGGCGCCACCATTGTGCAGCCAGAGCCTGTGAAGCCACAGTAACATACTCCGCCCTACAGCGTAACGTCACAAGACGCTGTGTGCCCTTTGAAGTTTCACTCTACGGCGGCTGTGAATCAAAGGAAACCCAGAAGTAAAACCCCGTTTTTTAAATTCTAATAACTAACCAAGCAGAAACTGTTCAGGAAAAAGAGGCCTTAAACACAAAACAGTCAAATACTAACTACATATCACCACAGCATACGGATGGGAGAAACATTCGTACCACGTGTATTTATTTTTTAAAGTTTGACTGCTCCCCCATTCAAATGAATGGGGGAGACAGATTTTTTTTACCTATACTGCAGCCAGCCACCAGGGGGCAGACACACTGCTGAAAGCTACACCACCAGCCAGGCGAGCTGAACCCCAAGCGGATTCTCGATGAACTGCAGTTTTTAACACTTCCTCCTTGGACTCATATTTTCGGAGGTTGCCGCTTGGACGCGCTGTAGTACTTCTCCCAGACGCTAGGTGGTGCTGTGACTTGTTTGCTAGTCACAGCTCCAGTTTCCGGTTCCGCTCCGTCTGCTACATAAGTTCCTCTGTTTGTTTCAAGCGGCAAACTCCGGTCTCAAATGATGAAGCCAATGCGGAAGTGATATAAACTGCAATACATCGAAAATCCGCTTGAGGCTGGCTGCAGAAACACCGGAAACCACATAGATATGAATGGGAAAAAGACGATCTTTGCAGCATTAATAAACATGTTTACAGCCTGGTTCAAAAAACGGCTTGGCCCTACAACGCTAATCTCTCTAATGGCACACACTGTACGGGGGTGAATTTTTTTCTAACGTGACGGTTAAGAAGATATTAAGATTATGAGTTTTGCCCAAATAAGGACATGACTGACGTGAATCCCGGTCGGGAACACACAGCCATTGGCTAAGAGACTCACACTACGTCACACTCTGCCTAGTTGAGTTCCGCATTACCAATATGGCTGCTGCCGTCGATTTGCTTCAAAACAGCTCTCAGGAACAGATGGGTGACGTCACGGATACTACGTCCATATTTTTTACAGTCTATGTCTGCTACATAAGTTCCTCTGTTTGTTTGTTTGTTTACTTCAGTAAAACATGGCGACTGAAATGGAGCGTAGTGTTGTGGAGTTGGAGCTGATTCATGTTGAGCAGCAGATTACTTTAGTGAAGTTATTACAGAGGAGACGAGAGAGGAGACGGAGGAGGAGACTCAGTGAACGACCGTTTAATGTAAGTGCAGACAGAGACCTGGAGGAGGGTTTAACTCTAGACATGATGAGGAAACACACTGCTGATATGTTTGTATGTTGGGAAGTACGTAGATTTGAACATGTGGTTTGTGATCTCACACCAGAGTTCACACAATATACCTGTAGACGTTACTTAGAGACCTGGCAGCTGTAGCAGCTAGCTTAAAGCTTAAGTTAGTGTCTTCCACTCTGTCTCAGGGATGATAAGCTTTGTGGAAAGGAGTTTTGAGAAGTAGAGAAGATGTCTCTTTGTTTCTGTGATTTCTGTGTCTTCTTCACACTCCTGGGTCTGCAGCAGTAATAATCAGTGTTTTTAAGTCAAAGATTAGATCCTCCTGGTCAATTATTACTACAACACAAGTGAAAGTTGTTCAGTCAAAGTTTGATATGAGTTGAAGCCTTGGAGTACTTGCTTTTAAAAATACGTAAGTATTCAAAGTACTTTTTGAAATATCTCAAAAGTATTTTCACAAAGCATGAGTAAAATCAAGAATGCATGTGTTCATTCTGCTCCATTCTGTTTATCTAGAAAACATGATTTCATCTCTAAAAAGTCTACCATGAAATATAAACTAAGTTACTCTAGGAACAGACAAGTTTCAAATGTTCATGTGGAATCAAAGCAGGGTGTTAGCTCCAGACCTCCACATGCTCTCTCAGGTTAGATGCTGATGTTTTGTTTGTGTGGTAAACAGATCAGAGATTTACAATAATACAAACAATCATTCTTTATTTCAAAACCTCAAATGTGGGTTTAAGATATGGCCGTGGTGATCAGGTAGAGAATCATCATCCTTCTCAGTCGTAGCCATCATCACCACGACTAAATGAACACACTGATCTGAATATGGTTTGATCTACACTTTTTATTTACCTCTGCCTTCCTATCTTAGCTCATTTTAACCCACTTTAAATTAAAATTTTAGTGTAATTTCTAATATATTTCTAATTTTCCTTTTCTTTTCTGTTTTATTATATTTGTCATTTTAATTATGTTCTTTTTATGCCTGTCTGAATGTCTCCAATGCTTTTAATGTTTTAATGTAAAGCACATTGAGTTGCCCTCGTGTATGAAATGTGCTATACAAATAAAGCTGCCTTGCCTTGCCTTACGCTCAACTGAGGTACGGCTACACCACTGAGCCAAACCAAACACAAGAACATGAACAGTTTACTGTCTTTGGGGTCTGATTTCAGAAAAGAAAATTCATGAGCTGACTTCAAAGTTAAAGTATTGAGTAACTAGAGCACTGATGGAAATGTAGAGGAGTAAAAGTCTTTAGTTCCCCCAAAATAATACTCAAGTAAAGTACAGATACTTCATCTAGCTTACTCCCCTGTGTCGGTGCAGATTACAGTGACTCTCTTTTTGGTTTGGATGAACTTAGAAATGTTTATGATAGACTCTTTCATTAATTTAATTATTTTTGGAGAGTCTTTAAGTGGTTTCCTTCACATCTATTTGATGATTGATCGTCTTCCAAGTTGTTATTTGCTTCCTGTTGACTTGGTATGGATCACTGTGCTTTTTCTGTGGTTTGCCACCTGGTGTCATTTGCTTATAAAAATAAGCAGCTGTCAATTTCTGACATTGAAAGTTTAGACTTTTATTGTGAGTGCTGACATTTTTCACTTATAGTGTCCTTAAATTGAAAATGTGTGAGGGAGGTGGAGAAAAGAGGCTGCTTCCTCTTTCTCCAATAAGAGAGCTGTTAGTTATTCTCAAAGTAAACCATGATGAAGTAACCCATTTTAATGAGAATGTTTGCGTCTCTCCTGTTAGCAGACCGGTCTCTGTTTATGTCTGTTTTAAAGTGTTCAGTTTTTCAACAGCAGTGCAAAGATTTGGTTTCCTTTAAAATGCTCTTATTCATTCTGGATCTGTCTGTTTGTGTTTGTCCAGAGGGAGAACCGTCGTCTTCAGGAGGCCAGCATGAGACTGGAACAGGAGAACGATGACTTGGCCCATGAACTGGTCACCAGTAAGATTGCTCTCAGGAACGATCTGGACCAGGTAACACTACAGCTCCACCGGACATTTTCAAACCCACTCTGAAGCCTACTTTTTCATTTATTTGAGTGTTAGATTATGTCTAAGTTTACAGCCAAATTCCACCAGATCCATGTCCAGTCCATCTCTGCTCTGTCACGGCACCAGATCTGATTTCTATTCTAGTCAATCTGTTAACTTCCACTGGATCCGCTCTGTTGCGTTCTGGCTGCGTCTCTGGTGGAAGTCCAATGTTTCTAAGAACGACACTAAGCGCCTCACCAAACCTTAAAAAAAAAAATCTAAAGTTATGTTAAAAAAGGAAATAAGAGCAACTTGTAAAGACTCAAAAGTGTAAATGCTCCAGTTTGTCACATTAGCATTAAATCTCAAACATGTGATGATATTGAATCACTGAGTCTGCAGTTAACAACACGCTGTGTGTGCGTTAACTGAAGGGTTTCTGTGTGTTTGTTCGTTCACTCAGGCAGAGGACAAGGCGGATGTTTTGAACAAAGAGCTGCTGAGCACCAAGCAGCGTCTTGTTGAGACGGAGGAGGAGAAGAGGCGACAGGAGGAGGAGACCGCTCAGGTAACATCTGCCGTCTGTTTACCTTCACACCGTACGACTCAGGCTTCACAACACGCTTTAACGACCCACCGGCTCATTGAGTTCTGCAATCCAAGATGTTTTTATGTTACTGTTTGTTATTCAAGAACAGGAGGTTTACTGAGTATCTATGAAACAACTCATTATCAGTCACAAATTCACAAACTGAAGAGTCCTCATGTTTTCTTCTATAAGTTAATGTAAATTCATGAACTCTATCTTCTGACTGTAGCAGTTTGAAATGTAGCTCAGTGTGTGGTCGTGACTTTTAATCACAAAGGTGGGAAATATTCTCCATGCATATTACTGCCCTGAAACTGAGATGTGGAAAAGCTGCTCTCTTCTGTATTTATATAAAATCATTAACAGGAGTAAGTCCCAAGAAAGAAATTATATGAGCACTGTACAATACAAAGAAAAGGAGGGAAGGAATTTATTTATTTATAATAATAATAATAATAATAATAATGATAAAATGTTGTTCATTATTTTGTTGTGATGACATAGAGGTGGTATTTTTATTTCACCACTTTCTTTAACTTCTCTTTTTTTCTGTTTATTTATTCATTCTTAATTATAATAATATAATATAATATAATATAATATAATAATATACTTCTAATAATGATAAATATTTTAGTATCCTAAATTTTTTGTGATAACATATATAGGATGTGTTTTTATTTCACCAATTTCTTTTCCTTTCTTCTCTTTTTTTATTTATTTCTGTTTATTTTTATTTACTTTTTTTGAAATATTTTTTTTATTATTTTGTTGTGATTACACAGATAAGTGACTAGGTTGTGTTTTTATTCGACCCCTTTCTTTTACTTTATTTATTTATTTATTTTTTATTTTGTGGTTATTTATAATATTAATATTATAATTAGAATGATAGGTTGTGTTTTTATTTTACCCTTTTATTTTATTTTCTTCTTTTTTTTAATTAGTTTTTATTTTGTATTTATTTCTAATAATATTAATAATAATAATATTATAATTAGACTAATACACATTTTTCATATTATGTGTTGTGATGACATATATAGTTTGTGTTTTTATTTTACCCCTTTCTTTTCCTTTATTCTCTTTTTTTAACTTAATTTTTATATTTATTTTAATAATTATTATACATATTTTTACCATCATTATTTTGTTGTGATGACAGATAGCTTGTGATTTTATTTTACCCTTTTCTTTTGCATTATTCTCTTTTTTACTTTATTTTTTAATTTATTGTAATGGTTATAGTACATATTTTTACCATCATTATTTTGTAGTGATGATGTAGATAGCTTGTGATTTTATTTGACCCTTTTCTTTTACTTTTATTTATTTATTAATTTTTCTTTCTTTCTCTTCATCTTGTTTATTGAAGCAGATTCCCTTTTTTTTCTGTTTTATGCGTATTTTAAATTCTTCAAACGTATGAATGTTAAAAAAAAGATGAAAAAAGTACTAAACTTGTAAATTATTAAAAAAGACTAAGGTGGTACATATTGGTCATAAGCTCTTAAAGAAGACTTGTGAATTAAAGCTTACACAGTCAGGTCATGTTATATAAGAGTCGCTGGAACAGTCTGCAGAGGGGGCGCCGGTTTAACTCAGCTCGCCCCGTGTGCAGAGGCTCAGTCTCAGAGCAGCCGCCCTGCGTTCACCCCCTCCCCCCCTCTCTCTCTCTCCTCCCACTCTCTCTCAATAAAGAAATAAACCAAAAATACCCCCCCACCCCCCCCCCCATAAAAAAAACCACCTGCACAGTGATTATGTAAATGTTACAAAGGATATTCTATCACTCTGACATTTGCATAAGTATAAACATTATGTAACAGCGTTGTGTCGACTCAGCTCACCCTCTTCATAAATGTTTAAATTCATCTGTGTGTGTCATCTTCTTTTTTTGTCCCTCTCAGCTGAAAGAAGTGTTCAGGAGGGAGCTGGAGAAGGCCGAGCTGGAGATCAAGAAAACCACGGCGATCATAGCTGAATACAAACAGGTCTGACTTCAATGGAAACATTTTGTTACAGAGAGTAAGCTCTGGGTTTTACAAAATCACAAGACCAGTAATAAACATTTATACTGAACAGCTGTAGGGACATCGCTCCAAACGTGAAGTCTTTTAGAAATAAAGAGTATTAATCAATCTCAAGCAGGTCTAGACCGTACTCTATGTTCTATTATTAACAAAGACCCAACATCAAGATAGGATCAGATCCAGTCCCATCTTACAGACAGGACTCAGTCTGATCTCATCGTAGTCCACCATGAGCAGAGCACTTTGCAGCATTTAGCAAGTTACAGTGGCAAGGACAAACTTCCTTTAACAGGCAGAAACCTCCAGCAGGACCAGACTCATGTTAGACACACATCTGCCGAGACCGTGTTGGAGAGAGGGATAGAGGGAGATGAAGAAAGAGAGATGATAGTGGGGAGACGGATAGTAGTAGTTGTAGCAGCAGAGACAAGGGAGCTCAGGGACTCCAGGAAGGTCTATGGTTAGGAACTTTAATGGGACAGGAAGAGTTAAAGGAAGTGAAGAAAGTAGAAAGGCTCAAGAAGACCAAACCACATGTGATGCTAAGCTTTAGAGATGCCGTGGAGAAGATCATACTGCTTGTTTTAAAGTTGTTGGTACCTCTTGTAGATCTGATGTGTTACCCTCTATTTAACCTGACTTCTTCTCCGTGTTGCAGATCTGCTCCCAGCTGAGCACCAGGCTGGAAAAACAGCAGGCGGCCACAAAAGAAGAGCTGGACATCGTCAGGGTGAGATTAAAGCACATGCAGCTACTGAAGGAGGCAGCTGGTGTTACAGAGGACACTTTGAGACTCCTGATGTGTTGCATCAGGGAGGGAATATTAAGGGATTAACGTGTTTCATCTTAGTCAAGACAAGCCCGGGTTGGTACATAATCACGCTCATAAAGACCCGGATTGCACAAATGATCTGCTTATTAAGTGCTAATCAAACATGTTTCATGAAGCAAGACTCAGAGCTTCGGTTGAGTAAAAAGGGAGTGCTCATTCAAAGTATGATGCTCAGAAATACTGTGATTAACACTTCACTCAAATCATTTTTATTTATATAGCATCTATCATACATTTAAAAATGAAGCCCAAAGTGCTCCACAAAGAACAGAGAGACAGAAAACAACAGCAATGAGTCAGATCATACAAGGCTAAAATAAGATAGAGCAAAGTGATAGGAAACACTTAAAATCAATAAAATATGATGCAATAAATATCGTAAAAATAAAATACAACCATTATACAATAAAATCAGATAATTACCAGAAAAAAATTACAATAAAATCAATATAAAATACTATCAGATAATTACCAGAAAAATGAAATACAATCAGTAGAATAAAATAATATCTGATAAATATCATAAAAATAAAATCATTACAATAAAATCAATAAAATAAAATCAGATAATTGCCAGAAAAATAATATATACAATCATAACAATAAAATCAAATAAATAATAATAATAATATTTATTATAATAATAATAAAATATATTATTTGTATTATTAAATAAATATCAGAAAAAAAGAAATCATTGAAATAAAATCAATAAAGTAACTCAGATAAATATCAAGAAAAAAATTAAATTGGATGAACATCTGAAAAATCTTATCATTGTAATAAAATAAAACCAGGTAAGTCTCAGAAAATTAAAATCAAATCAAATCAGATAAATCTCAGAATAATAAAATAAAGTCATTACAGCAATATCAATAAAATAAAATCAGATAAATACCAGACAATTAAAATAAAATAAAAATAACACAACATTAATTAAGAGAAGAAAATAGAAAATAAAAAGTCTGCTAAAACAGGTAGTAACTGTAATAATGCAGTCCAGGGCTAAAAAAAAATACTCCTTTATTAAAAGCCAGATAAAAAAGGTATGTCTAAAGTTTACCTAATATATTCTCCATATGCACAAGGGAAGTTATTTTAAACTTACTCTTTTTTAAGTTGCTGTATTAAACAACATATCATGTTGACTGTAAAGAGCTAAAGGGACAAACTGAACTCAGGGATGAACATTCAGATGTGACCTTTTAAATGTGCTCTGGTAGTTAGCCGTAGCATGATAGCATCACTTTCTCACACTCATCAAAGATGGCAGGGCGGGGCTGTGTACGGGGTATGATGAAATACATGAGCTCTAAAAATGAAACCGTCCCTTTTTAAAAAAAAAAGCAGAACATGAAATGAATACTGTGAGAGAGCAGTTATCAGTGTATCTGTTTCTGAGGTCCTGCCAGGTCCAGTTTCAAAAGAAACAAAACAAAGGATCCCTCACTCCCAGTCTGAGTCTCAGTCTCAGTCTCAGTCTCAGTGCCCAGAATATCACCTATCTAAGGTTCCTCAGGGAACAGAGCTGATTTAACGTTCTGTGTCCTTTTAAAGATAAGTCTGCTCCAACATGAGACTGACACGAGCAAGAAAATGTCTGCACATGCTCAGTAACACCTGTGTTTGTGTCCCCCATGCAGAGTAAAGTGATGGGCTGCGAGCACTGCAGGGATCTGTTCGGCACACTCGGGTCCCTCCAGACGGCGTCCCCTGGCAGGGACCGGACGTCCAACGAGCCGCTGGACGAGGAGAAGGACGGACTGAAGGAGCAGCTGAGGCACCTGGAGCTGGAGCTGGCGCAGACCAAACTGCAACTGGTGGAGGCCAAGTGCCGCATCCAGGTCAGCTAACTTCTGCACACATGCTAGAGAATGAGTCAGGGCTGTTGTTGTACTTCAGAGGAGAAGTTATTTTAAGAGCAGAGTCTTAGAGAGTCAAATAAGAAGTCTGTTTTGGTGTGTTAAAACCTCCTCCTCCTCCTCCTCCTCCTCTCTGCAGGAGCTCGAGCACCAGCGAGGAGTCCTGATGAACGAGATCCAGGCGGCCAAGAACTCCTGGCTCAGCAAGACTCTGGGCTCCCTGAAGAGCTCCTCCTCCTCCTCCTCCACCTCGTCCTCCTCCGTCTCCACATCCCAGACCCCGTCCTCTCCAAAGGAAGGCCCTGCCTAGACGAGCCCTCCTTCCATCTCCGTCCTCTGCAGGATGCACACACGAGCCGAGGAACTGGAGCTGAAGAGATGAGCAACACGGGGATGCAGTATTCCTTTTTTTTTTAACCCTTCATTTGTATCCAGCGGCAAAGCAGAGCTCGCCTGCTTCTTGGACTGCAAAGAGCTGAAAAATGCAAGGAGAGAAACGGCGGAGGACTGGAGGAGGAGGAGCCGTCTGTTACTTAATGTTTACATTTCAGTGTCTGTGGATCAGGATCAGGTTTGAAGAGAATTTAAAGTTCAGCAGTTCTTGTGAAAACTTTCTTTGAGGGTATGATCTCCAAATTTGAAGAAATCTGAATCACACACACGCGCACACACACACGCTGGCATTCCTCATGTAGTCCAATAACTTAGCTCCACCTTGTGGTTAGGCAGTGCTACTGCAGAGAGTTGGATCATTATGTTCTTGCTGGGAGTTAAACCTTCATGCAGTCTCTTAGTTTGAACGGTTTTTCAGATGAAAGCGATAAAGCTGCAGAGATTGAAGTTTACTAAACAACATTATAACCGTCTTCAGCGCAGAGAAGCCACCGCACTCTAAAAAAAAAAGGAATACTGCATTCAGAGCAACACATCAAGTTGTATTTCTTTACAGTAATATAACGTAAACAATGTTGTCATATAAATATGTATAACTAATTATTGATTTTTGTAATAATCTTGTACAGAAAAAAAAACAGGAGGAAGACTTCTTTGTTAATTTTTTTTTATTACTGTTTGGATTTTTGAATGTCATCTCTCTAGATGTCGACGTAAGCACAGCGTGTGATCGATCCGGTCGAGTCCAAACGCTGAAGGGTTCAAGTGACAACCTGCAGGTCTTTTTGTGGATGTTCTGACGTCCTCATCAGCCGGGGCTTAAAATGACCCGATCATATCTCTGAGAGGATGTTTTTACTCCCAGATCAAGCTCATTAAAGTCTTTCTTTTTTTTATTAAAGACCAGATTTTAAACATGTTACTTTTTTTAAACTCATCTCCTGAGTCAGTTAGAGATGTCATCCAGGGAAGCAAATTCAGACGGTGGAGTACAGGTGGAAGATAGCTTTATCTATGAGATCAAACATTTCTGTTTAATGCAACGCTTTGTACACAACAGCAATCGCTGAATAAACAACAAGCTAAATATTAACGAGCATGACTAAGTTGTAAACCCACCAAATGTTGCCAAATACGCCATTTAGACAGCTGTGCCAACCACCTTCTTTCCCCTTTGTCGTGTCAAAATCCACTTTTTCAAAATGACTCACACAATAAGAGCATGTGGAAACATTAATCTTCAGTTTCAACTGGTTCAAACTACAGTGCAAATGTCAATACGGCTACAAGTTAACATCTCAGCTGTCGTCAGGTGGAGTCTCTATCTGAATGTGGTACGGTGGCTGGGAAGTGCAATGCACATTTACAGAGGATTAAACACTTTTAAAGAGACAGGACATTTTTACAGTCCTGAAACAAATGTACAAACTGCAGATTCTACCGGAAAAGGAACGTACCAAATTTACTTTATTTTATTTTTTTGTTTAATCTTGATCTTTTTAAACATCTGGCAAGCGACTATGGAGGTAATCTAGCCTTTTGGCTAATTCTGGCATATTTTAAAAAGTGTGAATTAATATGCATGGTCCTTTTAGATTAAAACACATTTAAAAAACGCTTTTTTTTCTCTCCAAATTTTAAACAGCTGATATTTTAAAATCACACGTCAGATCAAGCTGTGATTGGCTGGATTACACTATGAGGTTGTCCACTATGAGTCTGAACCATAACGAGTTGATTTGTTCATAATCTCTGATTGAAATTGTCCAGAATTATTGCTATTTCTTCAAATTTCTTCAGACTTTTATTTTGAAAGGACACATCAGAATGGCCTGTGATTGGCAGGACGGTCCAGTATTTGGTACATTCCTTTTTCTAGTTGAATCTGACGTTTGTAAATCTGTTTCTGGATTGCTAAAAATGTTCCGTCTCTTTAAAAGTGTTTCTGATTTTGTTCATTTGTTTTCTTAAAATATAAAAGTGTTGTTGTTTCGGCCTCGATGAAAGTGTTTCTGATTTTGTTATTCTGTTTTCTTCAATGTAAGAATGTTTTCCAAAATGTAAACCAGTCTCCAACCTTGTCAAAGTGTTTCATCCTTTGTAAATTTGCATCTCACTTCCCAGCGACCGTGCTGTGGGACGGTGTGAGATGAGCAGCAGACTGCGTCACGTCAAATAGAGGAAAGGTTCTCATTAAAGGAGCTACGTCGATTTTAAGAAAATAATTTGAGCTTCTAAAGTGAGGAGGATTTGTCTCTGTGTGTGTGTAGTCAAACACACTCACACTGAACAGAGTAGATGCCAAATCTCCTGCTTTTACTCTCCACGCTGGTTGTCACTGAATTCAGCATTTGGACTCGACGAAGCCCATGTGTACCTGTTTGTATGAATGTGTGTGTGTGTGTGTACGTGTGTGTGTGTGTGTGTGCTGCACTGTAACTAACTCAGTGGTAAAGTTGGTAAAGTTTTACTTGTTCACGTGGCTGCCTTTTTCTGTTGCTGACTGAAGCTCTTTGCTGATGAGAGGAAAGCCATCCGACTGTTCAGAACGTTTGATGGAGTCAGCTGTGCCATAAAAGTCTCCCGTCTGCTCCGTCCCTGTCCCCATCCCTGTCCCCATCCCTGTCCCCGTCCCCGACCCCTAATCTGACCTGAACACCCCAACAACCATGTCACATGACCTGCTGGTATCATTTGTAGCAGACTGTATCACACACTTCCATCATTCAGCCCCTGAGAGCCACCGCGGAGCAGCTGCACAGTCAGACATGCATCATCATCATCATCATGGTCAGGGAAGGTGAATATCATTGTATTCCAGGTGTGTTTTGCGTTTCCAGGACATTCCTTGTGCATCATCATCGTTGTTATTGTTGGTCACAGGCGTCACGTAAAGTGTGGCGAAGTTGGAGAAACGTCCCGTCTTTTCTGCGCACTAAAGCAACGTTGATATTTTAAACACTATTTCAAGACGTGTGTGTTTGTTTGAATGTTATTCTGATCACAGAGCATCATTATTTTTTAACCGATGATTATTGTTGAGGAAAGAAAAGAGAAAAAAAAGGACGGATGCCAATTTGTAATCCACTCTAATCTGCAGTTCATTTCAATGATGCAAAAGCCGGCGGGGAGTCAGATTACAGGTGTGATACGTGATGTGTAATTTGCTGTAATCCCAGAGTCCTGTTACACATGGAGGGACTGCTCCTCACACTGTTTGCTGTACAATAACCGTATGACCTGCATTAATAAATCAAGTTTTTCTGTTTATTTCATGTGTTCAAGTTTCTGTCCAACAGCAGATTACAAGAAGTAATCCCTGATAAAGAAATCACTCACAGTCTTTATTGTACAGAAAATACTTTAAAAGTACTTTAAAGGCCCTGTGAGGAGTTTTGAAATGGCTGAGAAACAGACTTAAAATGATACTGATGCCTCTTTATAACCTCCAATAGCAAACAAGTCCATCAGCAGCAACACTGGCACCTTCTCTGTTATAATTTTAAATGTCTGAAACCACCCTGAGGGGGTAGGTGCCAGACCAGATGATGGACATCTTGCTTCAGAAACAGCCTTTATTTGACTGTTTTCATGGAAAATAATCACATTGCCTGATAACGTTGACTGTTAAAAGACAACAGGATGAGATTTTTCTTGAAAACACTACTTTTGCATGTATAGGACAAGAGATAAGAGGTATCACTTTGTCCACAAGGGGGGCGCCAGAATCGATACAAAACAAAAAATCCTCACAGCAGCTTTAACTGTAAAAATAAAAGAAATAATGGCAGAAAAAAAATAATGCATTTAAAAATAATAAGAATGAAGAACGTTTGCTGTTATGCAGAGGGGATAAATAAACAAATACATAGATGGTTAAAGGCCCTGTGAGGAGTTTTGAACTGGCTGAGAAACAGACTTAAAATGATACTGATGCCTCTTTATGACCTTCAATAGTAAACAAGACCATCAGCAGCAACACTGACACCTTCTCTGTTGTCATTTTTAATGCCTGAAACCGTCGTGAGGGGGTAGGTGTCAGACCAGATGATGGACACCTCGCTTCAGAAACAGCCTTTATTCGACTGTTTTCATGGAAAATAATCACATTGCCTGATAATGTTGACTGTTAAAAGACAACAGGGTGAGATTTTTCTTGAAAACACTACTTTTGCATGTATAGGACAAGAGATAAGAGGTATCACTTTGTCCACAAGGGGGCGCCAGAATCGATACAAAACAAAATTTCCTCACATCAGCTTTAAGTTAGTGAATAGATGAATAAACTAAATCATGAATAAGTTAGATAAAATGTAAATAAATAAGTTGGTAAATAAACAACACGAGGTCAGCTGTGCAGGGTGCCGGCTCGGGCACGCGCTGGGTCTGTGTTCTGCGCGTCAGCTGATGATGTGTTTTTATGTTGACTGGTTGTTATTTAAACTTTGTATTAAATAAATATAAATAAGATTAAAATAGAAATAATAAATAATCAATTAATCAATACTTTAACTATTTCGTTGAATATGATAAAAAATTAAACATTTAAATAACGTTTTATTTTGATAGATTTCTAAGGGTTAAATTGGTTTATTAATTTATAGTGATAAAAGCAATAATAAGCAGTCGTTTCATTTAAATTGAGTTGGATGTGTCATGGGTTTTGTATTGTTCTAGCTCTCTGCTCATGTTGCATTTTCATATGATTTGATGAAGGTGTGTTTCTTTTGTCTGTTTTCCTGTATTTTGAGGTTTTTCACCTAAACAGCAAACAGGAAGTCATAAAGCAAACTCTGAAATGGAAAGGAGGAAATAAGAAACTTGTACATTTTGAATGAGGTCCGCTTTTGTAACACAAAGTGCTGTACATAACTTCAAAATAGAATAAATTAAGAAAAAGATCCCAATTAACGACTGTTAAGGTTGAAGTGAGATATTATATTTTAAACTAAGATCAGATATTATTTAGCTCCAAGTTGCGTTTAACTACTTATAAGTAGAGTTACCTTCAGGGTGAGACAAGACCCCTCGTCTCACCCTCGGGATTCTTTTTCCCATAACAACCTGCCAACAATACATTATCCCTTACATAGTATATGGTGATATGAAAATGTGATATCCATCATGTCTGTATATCACAGGATGTTTAAGAGACAACACTTATTGTATTTGTCTAGCTCTGTGGCTGCCTTTCATCTCCTCCAGATTGCCTCAAAACAAGGAGGCTATTCTTTAAGTCAGACCCCTTTTTATTTTATTTTTTTAGCTTTCTAATCAGAGTTTTCAGCATCAACGGTCCTTACAAATGGTTAGCGAGTTATAACGCTTACAAAAAAATCAAGTACAAGCAGAATGAACACAGCAATGAACAAAAAGGCACAGTCCAAACATCAATAACACATTTTGTAAACAAGGGAAAATTAGAAACACTTGAAATATCTCGAGAGGAGGACTTTTTACAAAGCCTAAAGAAAACAAAGTGTTTGGTGTTAACTGTCAAATTTGATTCTACCCGTTTCTTTCTATGGTGTATATACAGTTCAAAAACTCTTGCTGGAAAAACAGCAAAACAAACTAATTTAACAACTTTAACTAAACACAAACTTCAAAAGACAAAGCATGATGTAAAAATCTAATCCAGCACAAAGAAAAGTGAAAGCTCCTCATTCCAACATTTTTTGTAATGGTACAAATTATTATCCCCACATACTTTTAACATTACATTACTTTAACATTGCAGATCAGATAGCTAGCAGTGACAGTAGATTATCTGTGTTTAATATGCATGTAACCTAACAGCACCCAAGTGTCCCACCCTGAGGAAAAGGCTTCTCTTTCCACCACATTTCACCACTGTTACCCATGATGGTATGTCTGCTGCACAAACACTTCTTCTCTTTGGTTCTATTGTTTAACGTTGCATCGATCGCTGATGTCATCAAAGTAGTTGTCAGTGAAGCGAAGCATCTGTTCGACAGCGCTGAGCAGCAGGATGTCGCAGTTCAGGTTCACCTCCAAATCCTCGCTGTAGTTCTTCACTGGAATAACGCAGGACAACGGCACACCAAGCCGAGCACTGGCCTCCTGCATCTGAAAACAGAAACACTCACATGACAGGCTACGAAAAGCTGTAACAGTTTAAAAAAAGACAATCTATTCCTTCTTTGGAATCATCCACCAGTCAGAGTGCGGGAGGCAGACACCCTCTCTACTTTTAAGAGCAGGTTTAAAACTTTCCTTTTTGATAAAGCTTATAGTTAGAGCTGGATCAGGCTTGGACCAGTTCTTAGTTATGCTGCTATAGGCTTAGACTGACACACTGGGATCCTGTCTTTCCCTCTCTCTCCTCTCTCTGCCTGTCACTTACTTTAACTCTTCCTGTTCCATTAAAGTTACTAACCATAGACCTTTCATCACTCTCTCTTCATCTCCCTCTATCCCTCTCTCCAACACGGTCTCAGCAGATGTGTGTCTAACATGAGTCTGGTCCTGCTGGAGGTTTCTGCCTGTTAAAGGAAGTTTGTCCTTGCCACTGTAACTTGCTAAATGCTGCAAAGTGCTCTGCTCCCTTTAGCATAACCGGCTTCCCTATTCAATGTCCGTGACCTCAACCTTGTTTAATAACAACAGACTGCTGTGTCGTGGGAACTCCCCCTCCTTCTCTCTAAAATTTGCATCTTGGGCACGTGTGTACACGCGGTTTTGATGCACGAGTAAACACAAAACATTCTTGCGAGTATTGCGATCGTTTGCATCTGGTGTGGACATGACATTAGTCTGAGCCACAGTCAATGGTCAGAGCATCAGAACATGGAGTCTCACATAACCAACACAGACAGGAGGCTCCGCCTTGTGGTGCTTTTTGGTACTGCAGTTATATGATCTCCAGACTGACTTGCAGCAGGCTGCAAGACTGTATATTAAAGATCGTCAATAATGAGTTGCGTCAAAAGGAATTTAAGTTAACACATTAACACATGAACTTTGACAGCCCTAGTTTTAACAGAAAAATATGACATTTAATATCCTTTACAGAACACTTCTTTTCTACTGTATAATATCCTGGACCTCACCATTTCCTTGATGTAGTAACTCCTGTAAACATTTGTCACGTCCTCTGCTACCAAAGAGCAGGCTTCATCCACTTTAGTGAGCAGGACCAGCTGAGGAATTCCTGGAAACACCAGAGCAGAAAGAACACTCCTGTAATGATGCAGATTCTTTAGTATCTGGTGTCTTTCAGAGTCTTTCATGAAATAAAGCAGAACCATGGAGTTTACTCTCCATTGAGTGTGCACATACTGTCTTCATTATACTAAGTAGACCAAATTTTACCGACCCATCAAGTTGACCTTCTTGCGAATAGAATCCAGCTTCTCCTCCAGCTTTGAAGGCATGATGGAGACCTTGCAGGCATCAATGACGTAGGCCACACAGTGGATCTTGTCCTTGAACCCAGGATGCTCCTGATATCCGTGGGCCTCCACATTGAGAGGGGCAGAGGGGTTGAACTGAGACACAGAGAATGGGAGAAAAACAGGTCAATCAATGGCTCGTACCTTCAATATCCTACAAACTGTGATGGAAGCTGTACCTGATAGCGATCTGGCAGATGGCCTTTAACAATACTGTTGATGTCATCCAAGTTAAGCCCCGCCCCTGTGCTTTCCTCTAACCCCATAGTATCACACAAGATGATTGGTAGTGGTTTTCCCTCACGCCCGTCTTTCAAAGTGTAGGTGCGAAACTGTTGTGGGATAAAAGAGCACATTACAAAAAGCAGACGGTGCACATATTACCAAAAATAAATCATCATCATACAGACAATCACCTGTGTGGTGAGGCTGGTCGAAGAGCATCCAGCCATAGCCTGTCCGGTGACATGGCCTCTGAAAACAGAGTTGATAGAGTTGAAGAAGCTGGACTTTCCAGCTCCAATTGACCCAATGAGCAGGACCCGAGCCTTGGGCACAGAGCTGATTAACGGTTTGTAGGTCCTTATTTTCTCCATCAGCTCGGTCCTCTTCCTGTAGAGAAGAGAGAAGCTCAAGTGCTTTGTCACTCATAAAACAGCATTAATGCAGAATCTTTCCATCTTACTCAGATTCCCAGGTGACAGTTCTCCACGGCTCCTCGAGCTCCTCTGCGGCTTCTGATAAAGAGCAGAAAACAACAGTTTAAAATAATGCTCCAGTAATCACCATGTGTCCTTCCTGTCCAAAGTACAACAAGAGGTTATTCTGCACAAACTGGTGTCTTGATGTCAAAACAACATGCTGGATGAATGTTTTCAAGGTGTCAGGTTCCTCTGCCGTGAATGTTGACTCTCTAGCATTGGGGTGGTGTTAGAGGTGCAGCCCAGAGCTGCTTCACTTCCTTTCATAACTTTTTCTGTAAAAAGGAAATTAAAGTTCTTCTCTAGTCAATCTAGCCTGAGGGGTGCCACAAGGCTCTATCCTAGGCTCCATTATCTTCTCCATCTGCATGCTCACAATAGGTGAAATTTTCCAGACACCATCTCATACCACGGTTTGACAGACTTCACTCATCACACTTACTTTAACTCTTCCTGTCCCATTAGAGTTCCTAACCGTAGACCTTTCTGGAGTCCCTGAGCTCCCTTGTCTCGTAGGTTCCTCTGGATCTCTGCTGCTGTGGACGTGCCAGACTCCAGCTGCTACAACTACTACTATCTGTCTCCCCACTATCATCTCTCTCTCTCTTCATCTCCCTCTATCCCTCTCTCCAACACGGTCTCAGCAGATGTGTGTCTAACATGAGTCTGGTCCTGCTGGAGGTTTCTGCCTGTTAAAGGAAGTTTGTCCTTGCCACTGTAACTTGCTAAATGCTGCAAAGTGCTCTGCTCATGGTGGATTAAGATGAGATCAGACTGAGTCCTGTCTGTAAGATGGGACTGGATCTTATCCTGTCTTGATGTTGGGTCTTTGTTAATAAGAGAACATAGAGTACGGTCTAGACCTGCTCTGTTTGGAAAGAGTCTGAGGAGAACACTTGTTGGGATTTGGTGCTATAGAAATAAAGATTGATTGATTGATTGATTGATTGATTGATTGATTGATTGATTGATTGATTGATTGATTGGTTGATTGATTGATTGATTGGTTGATCTCTATCTCACCAAGCAATAACTCAGATCTCATCATTCTTAGACACTAACTCAAAGACATCAAAAGGCAGATTGCTTAATTTCTTTTTCTTTTTTTTCTTCTCCAGGTTTCTAACAGCTTAGGTCCTGCCCTGTCTCAGGAACCATACCAAGGGCCTTTGAGTTATTAGAACATTTTTGGGGTCGCTCACTTTGTTTTTTAAGGCTCCAAAGACTGAAAATATGACAGTGGGTTGTGTGAACTCACCCTCGACTTGATAGACTTCACACTCAGTCAGGTTGAGATCATTGCCATGCATTTCTGCAGCATTGAAGTTGTAATAATTTCCTGGATTGCTATGGACCACTGGTTTGCTTCCATGGACAAGAACCAGTGCCTCTCCAAAATATGGTCCAGAGGCAGCGATCATTCTCACAGCATTAGCAGGGCCAGTGACGGGATATTTGATGAGCTTTTCTTTGCTGAGTGTGAAAAGAAAGGCCTGATCATCCTGCACATAGAATCCAGATTGACTGAATGGTTGTTTGGTGTAGCCTCCAAAAACAAAACCAGAGTCATTATAGCCCACAGACACTGTGGGAGAGCGGGTGTCACATCGCTGGTGGAAGGCTGCAGCAGTGAAACCGTGGATGCTGGCCTTGTACAGCAGCTGCAGTTTGACTCTTCCCAGCTGGGAGCAGATTGTTCTCTGCTGGCTCCTGGTAAGGCTTGGGTTCATGGTGGACGGATGGTCGGCTGAAGTATAGGTGCTGGATGAACCTTCAGTAATATCGCATGTGGAGTCTTAATAGAAAAAGAAACAGCGATGGATTAAAGGCAAGGCAAGTTTATTTATAAAGTACCCTTCATGCAAAGAGAAGTGTCCCACCAGACACAGAATCACAGCTGGTCTTGTCTTAACCAAAATTAACCCTTTAATTCATCATTTCACCTCAGAATGTCTTCCCAAGGATTGAGAACCACACAAGCCTTTCTGTGTCGAGTCACAGCCTGAAGCTGGGTCAGACCTCTTGGCACCCCCACAGGGTGCCCGACAGCCCAATAAAATCTGATTATAAAATATGACTTTTAATTCTCAAATATCCGTTTTGAATATGACATTAAATTGTAAGGCATCAATTTTAAGATATGACGTTAAATTGTAAAATCTAAAATTATGTTGTAAAATATACAATTTAAATATGACATTAATCAAACATAAGCATTAAAACATGAGACATTTTAAACTATAAGATCAAGAAGAAAGACAGTCGAATTAATGAAAATATTTAAAGACCTACCCCACACCTACACCTACCCCCTCAGGGCGGTTTCAGGCATTAAAAATGACAACAGAGAAGGTATCAGTGTTGCTGCTGATGGTCTTGTTTGCTATTGAAGGTCATAAAGAGGCATCAGTATCATTTTCAGTCTGTTTCTCAGACAGTTCAAAACTCCTCACAGGGCCTTTAAACTCAGTTTGTTAAAAAAAAATTTTTTTTAATCTTTAGAGTTTATGGGAAGTGGTAACAGTTTGCAGCAAAGAGATAAAACTAAGGTTTAAAATGAGTTTGCATTCATTATTGAGCAGAGTAAGCACCAAGAAAGAGGAACTTTTAGTCTGGATTTAGTGGTCAGACTCGGGCTTGTCTGATCTTATTGGGGAGGTTATTTCATGTTTTCCAAAATGCAGCTGTAGTCTGTCTTTAGACTAAGTTAGACTAACACATTAAACACATAACAGATTTCTCATCATGCCATAGTTTCAGTTCTCTGTTGTAGTTATTATAAAGGTTTATTCTACAGGCTGCTTCTGCTCGTTTGAAGAAGTGGGTTGTTTTAATGTCGGCTTTATCAGTTTCTATCCACTCATTTCCTCCACTCATCTCTCTACTCTATCTACTCGATCTCTCCACTCTCTCACTGTGGAATAAATAATAGTGATAAAGAAAACCCTATCTGTTCATTCTTACCTTCTTTTCTTGTGTGCGAGAAGAAGTGCTGCTGCACATGAAGCAGATAACTGTAAGACAGGGTGTGGCTTATACACTGTGGCAGAAACGAAACCTAAAGTCTCCTCTCTTCAGAAATGAGCCTCGGGATGAAACTCAGGATTGTAGGACTAAGATTCTCCATGCAGAGACTAGTCATTGTTAGATGCTTTCAAAAGATGTCCACTTATGTGCAGCTTCCTCTGTTTATTAGACATGCAGATGAAGAACATTAATACGTGATAGTTTTTTTGTCCGTTTAATATTAAAGTCTGTAACTTGTGAATGATACACCCTGAAGTGATGCAGCTTTTTCCACCATTGCGCATGTGCTCAAAACGCAACACACACACACACACACACACACACACACACACAAACAAGGACAGTGTACACTTTTTAAATTTTGAAAGAAGCTCACACAACAGTTTTTTTTTTTTTATTTATTTTACCAGGAATAGTCCCATTGGGATACTAGGGCTGTTTCCAAAATCGCCTACTATACTAGCAGTACGTACTGATATGTCCAAAATTCAGTATGTAGTAAGTACAGTCATGGCCAAAAGTTTTGAGAATGACACAACTATTAATTTTCACAAAGTCTGCTGTTTCAGTTTTTATAATGGTAATTTGCATATACTCCAGAATGTTATGAGGAGTGATCAGCTCAACTGCAATTAATTGCAAAGTCCCCCTTTGCCTTGAAAATGAACTTTATCACCAAAAACACATTTCCACTGCATTTCAGCCCTGCCACAAAAGGACCAGCTAACATCATTTCAATGGCACACAGGTGTCACACACATTAACACAGGTGTGGGTGTTGATGAGGACAAGGCTGGTGATCAATCTGTCATGATTGAGTGACTGGACACTTTAAAAGGAAGATGGTGCATGACACCATTGTTCCTCATCTGTTAGCCATGGTTACCTGCAAGGAAACACGTGCAGCCATCATTGCATTGCACAAAAAGGGTCTAACAGGGAAGTTTATAGCAGCGAGTAAGATTGCACCTCAGTCAACCGTCTATCGAATTATCAAGAACTTCAAGGAGAGAGGTTCAATTGTTGCCAAACAGGCTCCAGGGCGCCCAAGAAAGTCCAGCAAGCGCCAGGACCGTCTCCTGAAGGTGTTACAGCTGCGGGATCGGGCCACCACCAGTGCAGAGCTTGCTCAGGAATGGCAGCAGGCAGGTGTGAGTGCATCTGCACGCACAGTGAGGCGAAGACTTTTGGAGGAAGGCCTGGTGTCAAGGAGGGCAGAAAAGAAGCCACTTCTCTCCAGTAAAAACATCAGGGACAGACTGATATTCTGCAGAAGGTACAGGGACTGGACTGCTGAGGACTGGGGTAAAGTCATTTTCTCTGATGAATCCCCTTTCCGATTGTTTGGGGCATCTGGAGGAAGGCTTGTTTGGAGAAGACGAGGTGAGCGCTACCATCAGTCCTGTCTCTTGCCAACAGTGAAGCATCCTGAGACCATTCATGTGTGGGGTTGCTTTTCGGTCAAGGGAGTGGGCTCTCTCACAATCTTGCCTAAAAACACAGCCATGAATAAAGAATGGTACCAGAACGTCCTCCGAGAGCAACTTCTCCCAACCATCCAAGGGCAGTTTGGTGATGAAGAATGCCTTTTCCAGCATGATGGAGCACCTTGCCATAAAGCAAAAGTCATAACAAAATGGCTCGGGGAACAAAACATTAAGATTTTGGGCCCTTGGCCAGGAAACTCCCCAGATCTATATCCCATTGAGAACTTGTGGTCAATCCTCAAGAGGCGGGTGGACAATCAAAAACCCACAAATTCTGACAAACTCCAAGCATTGATTATGCAAGAATGGACTGCCATCAGTCAGGATTTGGTCCAGAAGTTGATTGACAGCATGCCAGGGAGAATTGCAGAGGTCTTGAAAAAGAAGGGTCAACACTGCAAATATTGACTTATTGCATGAATTCTGTGTAATTCTCAATAAAAGCTTTTGATACTTATGAAATGCTTCTAATTGTATTTCATTATACCATAGAAACATCTGACAAAAACACCTAAAAACTCTGAAGCAGCAGACTTTGTGAAAATGTAATATTTGTGTCATTCTCAATACTTTTGGCCATGACTGTAGTATGTGAACAAGAGCAAAAATCTGCAGTATGCCAAAACTCCCCGGATGTCTACTGATTCGGGAAAATATCTCTGTATGCATCGGACCAGTCTTCCTCGCGTACTGTTTCCCATAATGCACAGCGCTCGTTCTGCTTTTTCTTTTTCCTCATTTTTTGACGGGAGGAAATCCGTTTTTGGGTGCTGTGAAAGTTATCAAATTACATATAAACCACTTCCTAACTTTTTAAATCATAAATGGATGCTAAATAAGCATTTTATTTATCGGCTTGGCCGTTGTTTACTTCCGCTTTCCGAAACCGGAAATCCAGCGAAGTCTGGCTCAGCATGCTGCATGACAGATCGGACAGAACAGTCATACTACATACTAAATTCAAATGCAGTATGTAGTAGGCAATACCTACTGCCTACTACATTAGTAAGTAGTATGTAGCAGGCCGTTTCGGAAACAGCCAAAGTCTCTTTTTCAAGGGAGTCCTGGCCGAGACCATAGACTGTAAAAAATATGGACGTAGTATCCGTGACGTCACCCATCTGTTCCTGAGAGCTGTTTTGAAGCAAATTGACGGCAGCAGCCATATTGGTAACTCAACTAGGCAGAGTGTGACGATGGCTGTTTCCGAAACGGCCTGCTACATACTACTTACTAATGTAGTAGGCAGTAGGTATTGCCTACTACATACTGCATTTGAATTTAGTCTGTAGTATGACTGTTCTGTCCGATCTGTCATGCAGCATGCTGAGCCAGACTTCGCTGGATTTCCGGTTTCGGAAAGCGGAAGTAAACAACGGCCAAGCCGATAAATAAAATGCTTATTTAGCATCCATTTATGATTTAAAAAGTTAGGAAGTGGTTTATATGTAATTTGATAACTTTCACAGCACCCAAAAACGGATTTCCTCCCGTCAAAAAATGAGGAAAAAGAAAAAGCAGAACGAGCGCTGTGCATTATGGGAAACAGTACGCGAGGAAGACTGGTCCGATGCACACTGAGATATTTTCCCGAATCAGTAGACATCCGGGGAGTTTTGGCATACTGCAGATTTTGCTCTTGTTCACATACTACTTACTACATACTGAATTTTGGACATATCAGTACGTACTGCTAGTATAGTAGGCGATTTCGAAAACAGCCGTAGTGTGAGTCTCTTAGCCAATGGCTGTGTGTTCCCGACCGGGAGTCACGTCAGTCATGTCCTTATTTGGGCAAAACTCATAATCTTAATATCTTCTTAACCGTCATGTTAGAAAAAAATTCACCCCCCGTACAGTGTTTGCCATTAGAGAGATTAGCGTTGTAGGGCCAAGCCGTTTTTTGAACCAGGCTGTAAACATGTTTATTAATGCTGCAAAGATCGTCTTTTTCCCATTCATATCTATGTGGTTTCCGGTGTTTCTGCAGCCAGCCTCAAGAGGATTTTCGATGTATTGCAGTTTATATCACTTCCGCATTTGCTTCATCGTTTGAGACCGGAGTTTGCCGCTTGGCCGAGACAGCAGCATAAAAAGTTTCACCAAATAGAACAGGACAAAACATACAGTGACAAGTATTACATGGATTTATAAATTAGCAGTGTTAAGCTCTAAAACATGAGCACAAGCTGATCAGATGATCCTTTATCCTAGTTTTAAAATCCTCCAATCGAATTAAACAATCCAGTTTCAGGCGACCCTGAAGCTCAAACCAAGAAGAGGGAGCAAAGACACTAAAAGCACTTTTTTTTTAAACAATATGTTTATGTCACAATTCAGGAAGGACCCAAGAGCAGAATTAGGGAAGATAGTGGATTTATTCACAGCAGGCGAAGCAGAGTACAGTCCATTCCAAAGTTCAAAAAACCAAAAGCAGTCCAACCAGGCAGAAGTACAAAGTCAGCAGGGAAATCCAAAAACAGGTTAACAGGCAGTGGTCGAATTCCAAGGAGACAAAAGAACATATAGCAGGCCAAGATACAACCAGGCAGGAGCACACAAGACAATCTGGCAACTAGCAAAGGAACAGACTGGCTTAAATACCAGGGAGTGATTATCAACAGGTTGCAGGTGTGTGAGCAGGAGGAAGCAGAGGGGGTGGGGCTAGGAGGAGCAGGCTGCTCCAGCAGTGTCCATGACAGTTTATTGAGTTTTTTTAAACATTTCCAAAAACCCACAATTACAATTAAAAGCACTTTTACCAAAGACAGAGCGAGTCCCAGGAATGACAAAAAGAATTTGTCCATGGGACAGAGAACAGTTTCTGTATGGAGATGATTGACAAGAACTACTTCGTGGTCTTAAGTTTTATATATATCTTATTGATTCCCCAAATGTCACCCATAAGAAGTGTTGAAGCGCCATATTGGAAATACTGACTCACCACCATCACTAGATCTAAATTCAAAGAGTTCAACCCCCTGGTAAACACACACTGAACAAAAATAAAAACACAACACTTTTTTTTTTGCTCCCATTTCTCATGAGCTGAACTCAAAGATCTCAGACTTTTTCTACGTACACAAAAGGACTATTCTCTCAAATATTGTTCACTACTGTGTCTAAATCTGTGTTAGTGAGCACTTCTCCTTTGTCGAGCAGAGCAGCGTCTGCGCGCGCGTATGCCTTGCTACACTCTGCCCACACCTGCCCCCCCATCTAGGACTTGTACCGGTCCCGGGCCAGGAGACGGGCAGGTAGCATCACCGCTGACCCCTCACACCCTGGACACAAATTCTTCAAACTCCTCCCCTCCGGCAGGCGCTACAGATCACTGTGCGCCGAAACAACCCCCCATAAGAACAGCTTCTTCCCCCAGGCTGTCACTCTGATGAACACTAAACCATAACAGTGTCAGACCTGTCAGATAAATACTCTCTGTAAGTATACATGTAAATATACAATGCAACAATTCTCCAAGCAGAATTCCATATTTCTATTTTTTTTATTATTTGACTACTATTTTTATAATGTAAAAACTACCTCTGCAACTCACCACTGCACTTTATCATATTATTTTAGCCTGTACATATTAGTCAAGCCTATTTGTTGTTCTTTTGTATTTATAGCTGATGTTATTGTTATTATATTTTTATTTTATTTTTTATTGTAGGTCTTATTCTTATTCTTATGCCTTGTACAAAGAGAGCACAGTTTACTAAAGTCAAATTCCTTGTGTGTTCAAGCATACTTGGCGAATAAAGCTGATTCTGATTCTGATTCTTCTGATTCTGAAATCTAAATGTTAAATATATATCTAAATATTAAATATAAATGTTAAATATAAATCTAAATGCTAAATATAAATCTAAATGCTAAATATAAATCTAAATGCTAAATACAAATATAAATGTTAAATATAAATATACATTTTAAATATAAATGAAGCTCTTATTTTGGTACCAACAGCGCCCAATACAAATTTACACTGCCGCGTAGCGGAAGTACCAAAATAAAAGCTTAAAAAAGCGATACAGATATCCCAATCATAGTCTGTCAGTATGACTCATAGACTGTATAAAATATGGACGTAGTATCCGTGACGTCACCCATCTGTTTCTGAAGAGCTGTTTTGAGACCAATCGGCTGCGGCAGCCATATTGCTTCTGTCGAGCCAGTGTGACGTAAAGAGGCGGGCTTTGAGCCTCCTAGCCAACAGCTGCAGTGTTCCCGCAGGCAGCTGTGCCTCTCATTGGAAGACTAGTAATCTCAATATCTTCTAAATTACCGAATTAGAAAAAAATTCACCCCCCTCACAGTGAGAGGACGTCGAGAAATTAGCTATTCAGACTACACTCATCTTTTGTACCAGACTGTAAACATGTTTATTAATGCTGCAAAGATCGTCTTTTCCCCATTCATGTGTTTGTGACTTCTGGTACTTCCGGAGCCAGCCTCAAGCGGATCCTCGATGAACTGCAGCTTTTAACACTTCCGCATTGACTCATATTTTTAGACCGGAGGTTGCCGCTTGGTATGACTCCAGTGGGTTAAAACCGGACTGCCTGCTGTAAAATGTTTTAAAGGCAGTTTTGGAGGATATATAGAGATTTCTCAACGCCCAGAGACAGAACTGACCCAGTCTATGGTACAGTCTCTTGACCTGTCAATCAAAGAGTTAGGCCACGCCCACACAGAAACGCTCTGACTTGTAAACTATGCTGTTTTTTTAACAGAGTTTTTTCAGAGTTATGGATGTTTATTTTAACTCAGATTTTTGTTGAAGCGTGATTACACATTTAGTTGTAATATTCTATGTTAATTTTATATATTCCATTTACGTTTCCTGAGGCAGACCCAGGGGCGTCGCCAGACCCCCTTTACTGGGGCACGTGCCTCAGTATAAATAAGCTGTGCCCCAGTATCAGGGGCAGACTGGCCATCGGGAGTACCGGGAGTTTTCATGGTGGGCCGGAGTAAAAAAGAAAAGACTTTAGGCGCAGTTGTTAATGTGTTGCATCCACCGCAGTGTTTCCCATACATTCATTAATTTGCAACCTGCTCGCGATGGATGCTAGCCCCCCCTCCCAGCAGCAGGTGAACTGCACACACGCAGCTTTCCCTCGGGTGTGGGACGCGGACAGCAAAGTTTGCGGTCTGGTTTTGATTTTGCTACTGCAGAGAATGAGGATCAAGGTGCTGGAGGAGGAGAGGGAGGAGGAGGAGGAGGAGGAGAGACTGAGGTGCATGAGTGGTCAAGGCAAAGTGAAAGTGAGACTGACAGGCGAGAGAAGGGTGAAACAAGTCAGGAGAGACGCCCCCAAGATGACAGACATGAAGATGACGAGGGAGCAGTTTCAACAGAAACAGAGGACATTAGTCTATAGGGGCAAGAGCAAAAACCAGCGTCCACAAAGAAGGAGGGGACATTAGTGACTTAGGGGGAAAGCATGATGGTCCTAAACAAGTGAAGGCCCACTATCCCCAGCACTGCTTTGGGTTAAAAAAATGATCATTTAATTCACAATGGTTTAAAAGCTTTCCCTGGTTCTAATATTCTGTAAATAGAGACGCAGCTTTGTAAACACATGAAACATTACACATCTGTAAGCACTGGTTTCACTAACTGGAAAAAAGCTCTGGATCTCTTTAGAGAGCCCGAGAAAACACCTGCCCATAAAATGTGTGTTACAATGTTACAATGTTACAATGTTACAATGTCATTTAGCAGACGCTTTTATCCAAAGCGACGTACATACGAGAACAAGAACAACACAAGCAAAGATCTAGACAAGAGGAAACAAGATCAGTAAGAGTATGTGTGTGTGTGTGTGTGTGTGTGTGTGTGTGTGTGTGTGTGTGTGTGTGTGTGTGTGTGTGGAAGGGGATATAGTAGGGGGCCTGTGCCCCAGTAGAGCTTTATGCCTAGCAACTAGTGATGGGAATTCCGGCTCTTTTTAGAGAGCCAGTTCTTTTGGCTCGGCTCACTCTTTCGGCTCCCAGGTGGCTCCCAAGATTTTTTCTTGTTTGAATGACTGTATTACCTAAAATAATGTTAAATTATGTCAAATGAATTACTATTGTAAAAAACATACATTATATCAAATGTTCATCATTTAAAATGCTCTATCTATACACTCAACATGGAGCAGAGTTCTACAGAAATTAAATTATAAAGTACAAAAAACAAGACTCATCTCAATTAGACAAAAAGGTCCAATCTCTGATGTCTGTATATTATTTATAAACTTTTAAACACCTTCATTAACAGCAGGTTCCCTTCACTGTCTTTATTCTTCACTTCTTGCACTGATGGAGAAACAGTTCTAATGTCCATGACCTGGATGACTGAGATCCTTCACAGACAGTCTAATGTGCCTTTGCAGGTTTTTTGTGGAGCCTGATTGATGACATTTTCACCTTGCACAGTCTACACTCTGCCTTTGAACTGACTATGCCGTTGAACTGTGTCTAAAGTTTTCTGTGTTTTCTGCAGTCACTCGTTTTTTCACCTTTCCAATGCATTCTCTGTCGCGCACGTTCTCCCTCTGGTCTCCCTCCTGTTGGTGTGCTCACTGTGCTGTGTGTGTCTCTGACCCCTCCCCTCCCCGTTCTGCTCAATGTAGACACGTGATTGGTAAAGACGCCACCATGTCTTGACCAATCATGTGAGGCTTTAACAGAAAAAGACGAGAAAAATAAAAAAAAACGGCTCCCTATCAGCCTCCAAGAGTACCCTACTGCAGGCAAGATGGCGCCGCCACAACATCCACACCGGAAGTCCACACCGGAAGTCCACACCGGAAGTCCACACCGGAAGTCCACACCGGAAGTCCACACCGGAAGTCCACACCGGAAGTCCACACCGGAAGTCCATACCGGAAGTCCATACCGGAAGTTACAAAGCTAAAAACGTTGCAATAACACCCACACCGGAAGTCAATACCGGAAGTTACAAAAATAAAAGCCTTCAAAAAAATAAAAGCCTTGAAAAACAGGAACGTGAACGCAAAATAAAAGCCTTCAAAAACACGTAGGTTTACGCGTAATTCTATGAACTTTTTTGCACTTACATTTTAATCGTATCAGTATTATTGACTAGTTGATTGACTCCAAAAGTGTATAGGCTGTTGAGAATTCAAGTTACTTAGAAGCCTGCACGAAACACTAAGTTATAGTGTTAACGTCTCAGCCATGCACAGCCTTTTGTTCCGAGTGTGTGTTGAAATACTTAAAGCTGATTATGATGCTGCCGTGATGACATCTGCATTTGCCTTTCTTGTTTTGTCTGGGTCATATGTTATTTTATGTTGTGTTACACTTGTGTACTCCAACCCCTGGTCTCCTTCAATAATCGACGGATGCATCTGGAAGAAAGGAATAAATATACATTTCAATACGCAAGCACACGGACACACAATGGAAGGAGCAGTGTGCACGTGTGTTCACTTTAATTATTGGAGTGTCGTGTCTCGAGAAGTCTGTTTTATCGCTAGCTTTCTGCTAATTGATTTAGCAGCGACAGACTAATGCAATCAATACGCTACACGAAGAAGAAACTTCCAGTTCGAACATAGACTGTAAAAAATATGGACGTAGTATCCGTGACGTCACCCATCTGTTCCTGAGAGCTGTTTTGAAGCAAATCGACGGCGGCAGCCATATTGGTAATGCGGAACTCAACTAGGCAGAGTGTGACGTAGTGTGAGCCTCTTAGCCAATGGCTGTGTGTTCCCGACCGGGAGTCACGTCAGTCATGTCCTTATTTGGGCAAAATTCATAATCTTAATATCTTCTTAACCGTCACGTTAGAAAAAAATTCACCCCCCGTACAGTGTATGCCATTAGAGAGATTAGCGTTGTAGGGCCAAGCCGTTTTTTGAACCAGGCTGTAAACATGTTTATTAATGCTGCAAAGATCGTCTTTTTCCCATTCATATCTATGTGGTTTCCGGTGTTTCTGCAGCCAGCCTCAAGCGGATTTTCGATGTATTGCAGTTTATATCACTTCCGCATTGGCTTCATCGTTTGAGACCGGAGTTTGCCGCTTGAGTTCGAAGCATCCGGCATTGGGTAGAGAGGGGGTTAAAGAATCACTTCCGGTATGGACTTCCGGTATGGACTTCCGGTGTGGATGTTGTGGCGGCGCCATCTTGCCTGCAGTAGGGTGCCTCCAAGCGGCAAACTCCGGTCTCAAACGATGAAGCCAATGCGGAAGTGATATAAACTGCAATACATCGAAAATCCGCTTGAGGCTGGCTGCAGAAACACCGGAAACCACATAGATATGAATGGGAAAAAGACGATCTTTGCAGCATTTATAAACATGTTTACAGCCTGGTTCAAAAAACGGCTTGGCCCTACAACGCTAATCTCTCTAATGGCATACACTGTATGGGGGGTGAATTTTTTTCTAACGTGACGGTTAAGAAGATATTAAGATTATGAGTTTTGCCCAAATAAGGACATGACTGAGATGACTCCCGGTCGGGAACACACAGCCATTGGCTAAGAGACTCACACTACGTCACACTCTGCCTAGTTGAGTTCCGCATTACCAATATGGCTGCCGCCGTCGATTTGCTTCAAAACAGCTCTCAGGAACAGATGGGTGACGTCACGGATACTACGTCCATATTTTTTACAGTCTATGGGTGCCTCTCCTATCAGGAGCCGGCTCCCGTCGTTCACTTCAAAGAGCCGGCTCTTAGAGCCGGATCGTTCGCGACCGACACATCACTACTAGTAACGCCCCTGGGCAGACTTTAGGTTTCGTTTCTGCCACAGAGTATATACCCTGTCCTTAAGTTCGTAGTACGGCTTCATGTTCAGCAGCAGTTCTTCTCGCACACAGTTCAAGTCACCTATTAACAAGAATAGAAGGTAAGAATGAACAGATAGGGTTTTATTTATCACTATTATTTATTCCACAGTGAGAGAGTGGAGAGATAGAGTAGAGAGACGAGTGGAGGAAATGAGTAGATAGAAACTGATAAAGCCGACATTAAAACAACCCACTTCTTCAAACGAGCAGAAGCAGCCTGTAGAATAAACCTTTAGAATAACTACAACAGAGAACTGAAACTATGGCATGGTGGAAAATATGTTGAAACACATTTAGTGTATGCAGGCTAACAGGTTTACCCACCCTGATGAGGAATCTGTTCTGTGTTTAATGTGTTAGTCTAACTTTCGCCTCCTGTATTGACAAAGACAGATGACAGCTGCATTTTGGAAAACCTGGAATAACCTCCCTGATAAGATCAGACAAGCCCGACTCTGACCACTAAAGTCCAGACTAAAACATTCCTCTTTCTCGATGCTTACTCTGCTCAATAATGAATGCAAACTCATTTTTAAATCTTAGTTTTTATCTCTTTACTACAAACTGTTGCCACTTCCCATAAACTCTGAGGATTAAAAAAATATATATTTTAACAAACTGAGTTATAATATTTTAATTAATTTGACTCTTTCTTCTTGATCGTATAGTTAAAAATATTTTATGTTTTAATGCTTGTGTTTGATTAATGTACAATATTTAAATTGTATATTATACAACATAATTTGATATATTTTTCAATTTAAAGTCATATTTTAAATTGGATATTTTAAAATTTAGTGTCATTTTTTTAATTGGATATTGTTGGGCTATCCGGCACCCTGCAGGGGGTGCCAAGAGGTCTGACCCAGCTTCGCCTGTGAGTCGACACAGAATAGATTCAATGTGTGAGCCTTAATTCTTGGGAAGACGTTCTGAGATGAATTGATGAATTAAAGGGTTCATTTCAGTTAAGACAAGATCAGCTGTGATTCTATGTCCAGCAGGACATTAAGACTCTGCAACTTTGGACTTCAGAGCAGTGAGGGGGGCTGATTATTTATAATAATCCTTGCCAATTAAAAACAGACCAACATTATTTAATATTTTAAGTTATAAGTAGAGAGAGAGGGGGAGAGGACGATAATTGGCCGCACAAAACGAACATCGTCTTAACTGAATGAGCCGATGAAATTGAAATGTTTATAAAATGTTTGAAGTGTTTGGTCTGTGTGTTTCTTGATTGTTCACGTTTTTTTGTTGTTTTTTCTCTAAAGCACTTTGAATTTCTCTTTGCATGAATGGTACTTTATAAATAAACTTGCCTTGCTTTTAATCCATCGCTGTTTCTTTTTCTATTAAGACTCCACATGCGATATTACTGAAGGTTCATCCAGCACCTATACTTCAGCCGACCATCCGTCCACCATGAACCCAAGCCTTACCAGGAGCCAGCAGAGAACTATCTGCTCCCAGTTTGGAAGAGTCAAACTGCAGCTGCTGTACAAGGCCAGCATCCACGGTTTCACTGCTGCAGCCTTCCACCAGCGATGTGACACCCGCTCCCCCACAGTGTCTGTGGGCTATAATGTCTCTGGTTTTGTTTTTGGAGGCTACACCAAACAACCATTCAGTCAAACTGGAGCCTATGTGCAGGATGATCAGGCCTTTCTTTTCACACTCAGCAGAGAAAAGCTCATCAAATATCCCGTCACTACCCCTGTTTATGCCTTGTTAATGGATGGTAACTCTGGACCATATTTTGGAAATGCACTGGTTCTTGTCCATGGAAGCAAACCAGTGGTCCATAGCAAGCCAGGAAATTATTACAACTTCAATGCTGCAGAAATGCATGGCAATGATCTCAACCTGACTGAGTGTGAAGTCTATCAAGTAGAGGGTGAGTTCACACAACCCACTGTCATATTTTCAGTCTTTGAAGCCTTCAAAAACAATGTGAGCTTCCCCAAATATGTTCTAATAACTCAAAGGCCCTTGGTATGGTGCCTGAGATAGAGGGATACCTGAGCTGTTAGAAACCTGGAGAAGAAAAAAGAAGAGCTTCAGATCTGCTCTCATTCAGTTGGAGGAAAATTAAGGCAATCTGCCTTTTGATGTCTTTGAGGCAGTGTCTAAGAAGGATGAGATCTGAGTTATTGCTCGACGAGAGCAATAACTCAGATCAATCGATCGATCAATCAATCAATCAATCAATCAATCAATCAATCAATCAATCAATCAATCAATCAATCATTATTTATATAGCACCAAATCCCAACAAGTGTTACCTGAAGACTATTTGAAGATTGGGGTGAAGAGAGAGAGAGATGATAGTGGTGAGACAGATAGTAGTAGTTGTAGCAGCTGGAGTCTTGCATGTCCACAGCAGCAGAGATCCAGAGGAACCTACGAGACAAGGGAGCTCAGGGACTCCAGAAAGGTCTATGGTTAGTAACTTTAATGGGACAGGAAGACTTAAAGTAAGTGAGATGAGTGAAGTCTGACAAACTGGTATGAGATGGTACTTTGGACAGGAAGGGCACATGGTGATTACTGGAACATTATTTTAAACTGTTGTTTTCTGCTCTTTATCAGAATCTGCAGAACTCGAGAAGCCGTGGAGAACTGTCACCTGGGAATCTCAGTAAGATGGAAAGATTTTGCATTAATGCTGTTAACTTTCTTTGTTGTAATAACTTGTCTGATACGTATTTCCAGTAAAAAAAAAAAAAGGCAAATGTAATTAATTTCCACACACCACAGCATGCAATGCTGTTTTGCTTGATTGGATATTCAAAAAGGTGCCAACTATTTAGGATCATGAAGGTGTTGGTCTCATTAAACATATAGTTATTATAGCCCTGGTAACTGTGCCATACTGCCTTTAGCAGCATTTTATGAGTGACAAAGCACTTGAGCTTCTCTCTTCTCTACAGGAAGAGGACCGAGCTGATGGAGAAAATAAGGACAAACAAACCGTTGATCAGCTCTGTGTCCAAGGTTCGGGTCCTGCTTGTTGGGTCAGTTGGAGCTGGAAAGTCCAGCTTCTTCAACTCTATCAACTCTGTTTTCAGAGGCCATGTCACCGGACAGGCTATGGCTGGATGCTCTTCGACCAGCCTCACCACACAGGTGATAGTCTGTATGATGATGATTTATTTTTGGTAATATGTGCACCGTCTGCTTTTTGTAATGTGCTCTTTTATCCCACAACAGTTTCGCACCTACACTTTGAAAGACGGGCGTGAAGGAAAACCACTACCAATCATCTTGTGTGATACTATGGGGTTAGAGGAAAGCTCAGGGGCGGGGCTTAACTTAGATGACATCGACAGTATTGTTAAAGGCCATCTGCCAGATCGCTATCAGGTACAGCTTCCATCACAGTTTGTAGGATATTGAAGGTACGAGCCATTGATTGACCTGTTTTTCTCCCATTATCTGTGTCTCAGTTCAACCCCTCTGCCCCTCTCAATGTGGAGGCCCACGGACATCAGGAGCATCCTGAGCTCAAGGACAAGATCCACTGTGTGGCCTACGTCATTGATGCCTGCAAGGTCTCCATCATGCCTTCAAAGCTGGAGGATAAACTGGATTCTATCCGCAAGAAGGTCAACTTGATGGGTCGGTAAAATTTGGTCAAACTTAGTATAATGAAGACAGTATGTGCACACTCAATGGAGAGTAAACTCCATGGTTCTGCTTTATTTCATGAAAGACTCTGAAAGACACCAGATACTAAAGAATCTGCATCATTACAGGAAAGTTCTTTCTGCTCTGGTGTTTCCAGGAATTCCTCAGCTGGTCCTGCTCACTAAAGTGGATGAAGCCTGCTCTTTGGTAGCAGAGGACGTGAGAAATGTTTACAGGAGTTACTACATCAAGGAAATGGTGAGGTCCAGGATGTTATACAGAAGGAAATAAATGTTCTGTAAAGGATATTAAATGTCACATTTTTCTGTTAAAACTAGGGCTGTCAAAGTTCATGTGTTAATGTGTTAACTTAAATTCCTTTTAATGCCACTCATTATTAAGGATCTTTAATATACAGTCTTGCAGCCTGCTGCAAGTCAGTCTGGAGATCATATAACTGCAGTACCAAAAAGCACCACAAGGCGGAGCCTCCTGTCTTAGTTACAGTGGCAAGGACAAACTTCCTTTATCAGGCAGAAACCTCCAGCAGGACCAGACTCATGTTAGACACACATCTGCTGAGACCGTGTTGGAGAGAGGGATAGAGGGAGATGAAGAGAGAGATGAAAGGTCTATGGTTAGTAACTTTAATGGAACAGGAAGAGTTATAGCAGTATAACTAAGAGCTGGTCCAAGCCTGATCCAGCTCTAACTATAAGCTTTATCAAAAAGGAAAGTTTTAAACCTACTCTTAAAAGTAGAGAGGGTGTCTGCCTCCCGGACTCTGACTGGTGGATGATTCCAAAGAAGGAATAGATTGTCTTTTTTGTAAACTGTTACAGCTTTTCGTAGCCTGTCATGTGAGTGTTTCTGTTTTCAGATGCAGGAGGCCAGTGCTCGGGTTGGTGTGCCGTTGTCCTGCGTTATTCCAGTGAAGAACTACAGCGAGGAGCTGGAGGTGAACCTGAACTGCGACATCCTGCTGCTAAGCGCTGTCGAACAGATGCTTCGCTTCACTGACAACTACTTTGATGAAATCAGCGATCGATGCAACGTTAAACATTAGAACCAAAGAGAAGAAGTGTTTGTGCAGCAGACATACCATCATGGGTAACAGTGGTGAAATGTGGTGGAAAGAGAAGCCTTTTCCTCAGGGTGGGACACTTGGGTGCTGTTAGGTTACATGCATATTAAACACAGATAATCTACTGTCACTACTACCTATCTGATCTGCAATGTTAAAGTAATGTAATGTTAAAAATATGTGGGGATAATTTGTACGATCACAAAAAATGTTGGAATGATTAATTGTTGCATCTTCTTACTTATTTCATGTGATTGAGGCTACGTTCAGTCTGCAGGTTCAGACTTTAATTTATTTGATCTTAAGTGGTACTAACCAGATGTTACATACAAATGAGGAGCTTTCACTTCTCTTTGTGCTGGTTGTGATTTTATATCACGCTTTGTCTTTCAAAGCTTGTTTAGTTTAAATAGATAAGCGGGGTCAGTATTGTTGAATTGTTTTGTTGTTTTTCCTTCTGTCAAAGGAAATATAACAGCTGTTTAATACTAATGAAAGTAGGTTGTGAAGACAGAAAGGGTAAATGTTATGTATTTGTAAATGGCCACCCCTGCCTATGTGAGAGCCTCAGTTGGGCCACCCCGGTCAAAAAGTTCTGGACACGCCCCAGATGTTCATTCTGCTTGTGCTTGATTTTTAAGTAAGTGATAATATATGGTAAACTAAAAATAATAACTTCAAATCAAAACACGTTGGCAAAAATCTTGTCAAAAGATTAATTCATTGATTTAAAGTGATTTATGTTTACAGTATTTAAAAATAGTCCCAGTGATTCCTCGTCAGTGATCGTTCCATGGTGATGGATTCTTCTCTGCCTGTTGTGGTGGATTAAACATGAACCTGTCCTCATTCAGCTCTCCTTCTTCTCTGAGCTCTGTGGTTCACACACCTTTAAAAATAAACTAATGTCTCAACTTTGAACCCTGCTGCTATCATCACCACCGCTCATGGTTTAACTTTCTTTGTAGAGATCGCTAACCTAAAGTTTCTCTCACCTGCTCCGCTCCTTCATCATACTTCTGGACAGGATCCAATATGTAAACATCCGTAGCCTGCAGATTTAGCATGCTAACCGAACGTTTTAGCCACATTGTTTTGATGCTAATGGAAGCTAACGGTTTTACCTCCCCTTACGGTCTATGGTGTCAACAAGAAGAAGCTAAATGTGTCTGATCTCTTTTCTGCGGATTGATTTGACATGAGGTGTGATCAGTTTGCCTCCGGTGTTGCTCATGTTAGTGAAAGTTAATAACCGTTGTCAAGGGGTTTTGACCAATCAGAATCAAGCATCTTACACAGCTGGAAGATCAGTAAGAAAGACGGGTAATAAACGGACAATAAAAACTTTGATCAGAATGTCTGAAGTGACTTTGTGTCAAGCTATCTTATTTCCTGTGCAGCGTCCTAACTTGACAGGAGAGACAATCTTCCCACAGATGACTGGACTTCACCAAAGACTGTATGAATAATGGACGTAGTATCTATGATGTCACCCGTCTGTTTCTGAAGCGCTGCTTAAAGCCTATCGTCGGTGAGTGCTATATTGGAAATGCTGAACTCAAACTAACATTGTCTGAGCCATAGACATGGCTATGGTATATATACAGTATGTATGTGTATATATGGTATATATGTCTATGGTCTGAGCTAGTGTGAGGTTAAAGAGGCAGGCCTTTCGCCTTTTTGCTGACAGCTGCAGTGTTCCTGCCTGTCATTCAAGTCAGCCATGGCTTTATTTGGGCAAAACTCGTAAGTTTAATATCTTCCATAATACAGTTATAAAAAAACTGCAGTTTGGTGCACGTCACCATTGTGCTGCTTAGTTTTAATGCCTTAATAACTCGCCATATTTATGTTGCATTGCCTATCAAATTGTTTTTCCTGTAAAAATTTGTTTAAAGGTTGTTTCAGGACGTTTTTAACAAACTCTGAAGTTTAAAAAGATGACATAATGCTTTATTCTCAGTCTGATTGTTGTCACTATTATTTAAGGAAGTGCTTATATTCTCTATGTCATAGCTACAAATAGAATAAACACCTCTCAGATTACTTTCATTTAACTGCAAGCAGAGTTAAAAGACTTTCAGCAAGACACCAGGAAGAAACCTGCAGTCAAACACCTTTAAACCATCATGACGAAACAAGAAAGAAATGTATTACAAAGGGTTTCTGAGACAGACATGAAGAATGGGTTAAAAAAGCCATATAAATAATGGTTAATATAAGACATTAAGGAAGTCGTGTACAAGATTTATTATAACATGATGTTCTCCAGGAGAGCTGCTTAAATAAAGACCAATGCAATGTTCGTTTTCTGCAGAAAATACAGACTTTAGATGATGTTTATTTCATTTCAGTTACATATATAAGCTTCCTACATATTCAGGTCAGAATATGTCATCATATTTAATTCAATGAAGGTAATTTCCAACCTTTTAGAGTGCTGATTCAGACGAGTAGGCCACTCAGGAACAATTCAATTCATTGGAATGTTTTTTGCTTGTAATAAAGAATTAACCCACTTACAAATCAAACTTTCTCTGAGTTTTAAATTTTTTTGCATTAGAATTTAGTAAAAACATTATTTATAAAATTCAATAAGGTTAAAAAACACAGTGTGTATGTTTGGAAGTCACCACCAGGAGTCAGCAAAGTCAGAAAAGTTCTCATTCCACACAAAACCCACCCGCTTTTAAATATTCAAAGGATATATTCCAAAAGCTCAGAAGTGAACTTTTTACGCATCACAGTTTGAGTGTTTTTGGTTTGTTGTCCTGGAAGTACAGGTCAGCGTACTGCAGGATGTGGTCGACCGCACTGAGCAGGAGCACGTCAGTGTTCACATCCACGTCCAACTCAGACGAGTAGTTCTTCACTGGGATGATGTAGGAGGTGGACATGCCCAACAGAGCTCCAGCTTTACCCATCTACACACAGATACAAAGCACAAAGAATGCAACAATGGTATTTTTACATCATAACCTTCTCTATATCTGTGCAAAGTTTAATCACGAAGACAATAAGAACAGTGTGGTCTGTAAGAGGAGAACAAAAAACATCATCACCTCTGACTGAGGAGAAACTCTTTTATACAGTTAAGGTGCTTTTCAACTGCAGGAACCAGGGTCTAGATTTAGTTCTGGGGTAGTTAATCTGTTGGCGTGGCCTGCAATGCTAAACGTTACTGATTAGTAGAGTAACCGCAGTGTTTTACTTCACCCACTAACCACATAACATCACACACACCTGTGATTCACTCGATTTCTCTTTCTTTCATTTTTTATTTGTACTATTTTTTTGTATGTGTCCCTACTGCGAATGCATCTCTGTCATCTCCCAGTGTTCCGGTTTTAAAAGCGACCCTGTAAACTGGAGACCTTCAGCTGAACGTGTCAGTGTTTGTGGAGTTCACACAGCTGTTGAAACACAGAGGGAGTTCCTGGGAATGCAAACTAGTTTAGTTTTTATTAAGATTTCAAAATATCTTCATCAGATATTTAATGATCGTCTAAACACGTTTATGAGGGATGCATCCTGCTGAGAGTCTCCAGTTAACAGGGTCGCTGTTTAAATCATAACACCGGCTGATCTCTGCCACGGCTTTTTGAGTTCAAAAGGATTTTAAAGCCGCGTTGAAACGTCTTTGCTACTCGCGCTTATCTCCTCTCACGTGTTGATTCAGTGAATCCATCTGTGATGAAATATAGCACCATCTAAAACAGCGCCAGCTGAGTCTCTTCATGCTAACAAGCTAACTGTTGTGTTGCTCATAATGATACCTGCCTGTCCGTCTGCTTCTATGGTGTCATCTGTGATGAAAGGCATCTGTCTTTGTTTTACTGCCCTCTACTGGTCTGGTGGTGTAGTGCATTTACTTTGTTTTCCTCCATACGTCACTGGCCTGATTTGCACCATCTACCCGGGACTTCAGCCCGCAGCTTAAAGACCCCGGAACTACTGGTCAAAATTAGGGATGCACCGATCTGATCCTGGTATCGGATATCGGCTAGATTGGACTCAAAAAGCTAGATCAGATATCAGTGACAAGGGGCCGATATATAGTGCCGATCCATATGGTAGATCTATTCATCTCAGTTAAATGCTTTTCTGTGTTTACAACAGCCGTGTGCGTCTCCTACGTCATCAGCGCCGACCGGTCTGTGCATTTTTGCCCGGTGGAGCATGATGGAGGATAACTACAGAGGCTCTGCAGTTTAGCTGCATGTCACGCTTCTTTTGCTAACAACTCCGCCGAAAACTTGCAACATGTGCAGCGCTAATGTTTTGACAGATGGCAGTCGCGCTGAAAAAATACAATGGAAGCCCGAAGGAGAAGGTTTACGTCAGCTGTAGTCGACTGCAAAGAAGCAAGAAACCTTCTATTAATGGATTCAAAGTGTGAAAACACGGACAGGTTGTTGGATTTAATTGTTCCAGATCCTTGACATGAAGGGATTCCAGCCTCTGGTTTAGCACTTGGAACCCAGGTACAGTTCACCATCAAGTCAGAAAAGCCTGAAGTTGCCAAAACATGATTCTATCCTCACATTAAGGAATAGAGATCGTTAAATCAATACCAGGATCGGATCGGCTAGTATCGGTACCGGCAGATACCAAAGCCCAGGTATCGATATCGGTATTGGGACCTAAAAAGTAGGATTGGTGCATCCCTAGTCAAAATGCACCTAGTAGCTTAAAGTTCCTGGAACTTCTGGTCGAAAAAAGCATGTTTAGACTGAATATTACCCAGACAGCAAAATTCCAGTGTGCAAATCTTTTACTCCTTATATTTGATATCGCAGGCACAGCAAAATCATCAAATAAAGCATGAACATCTTCAGCCTGTATGTTTTTACCAACACTCTACTGTTGTTGATAGCTGGTTATGAAAAATCTATTATATATTGACATCTGATACTTCAAAATCAAGCAGTCCTTATTAGCCTTTAGTTCTATAATGAAAAGATACAACACTTCTTATTCAAGGTTCAGAACAGTTCTGAAGATGAGTAACTTTCCCACCTTTGCATCGTATCCTTACAAGAAACGTACCACCACACTCTACTGTCACATATTTAAAGTAAATCCACCGTCTATGTCTTTATGATTTAAAAATACAAAGTTTAACTAGCTGCATTTTAACATTTTGACTGATAAAAGCTGCTGCATTGTTTATCCTTGTTAAATATAATTGCTGTATTGTAAATGTTTATTGTAACCTACCGTCTCCCGGATGATGCCGCTCTTGTAAACTTTAGTGACATCTTTGGCGGTTTCTGAACAAATCTGGTCGACGTGTGTGAGTAGAGCCACCTGGTGGAGACCTGAGAGAAAGAATACAAAAAATCAACCTGATTTCTACAAGAAAAAAACCCACTAAAGTCATCCTTCATCTTAAAGTCCCAGCTCTTATGAAGTCACATTAGCAAAACACCTCTGATTTTGTCACATGAAGAAATGTTTGTGCCTGTTCTTTTCCTTACCCAGGTCACAGATGTGCTCTCGGAGCTGCCTGAAGGTGGTGCTGAGGCCTTTGGGGTAGGTCAGGATTTTGGAGGCGTCCACCACAAAAACAACACAATGGATCTGGTCTTGGAGGCTCGGCTTCTTCACGTAGCCCACAGTCTCTGACCTCACCGGCTGGGCTGGGGTAAACTGGAAGAAGAAAATAAAAGGTTACAAATTAAATTCAAATATAAGCATCTTATGTCGTGTGTTAGCATGCTAACATTTATCATAGCACTAAACCCTACACTACAGCTAAGGCTGATGAGAATGTCATTCTCCTGCTGGTATTATAACTGAATAAACCCATTTTAAACTAACGACAGCCTTTACTGTGTTGGGAATCCATCAAACAGTGATTGATACATTTCCTTTAAAAGCATAAGTTTTGTGTCACTGGTGGCCTAGCGGTCAAAGAGAGCATCCTGACCTACTGGCTCTGTGTGTGGTACTCCAGCTGCACAGTGGCACAGAGGAAAGCCCATCTTGCAGACAGGACTCAGTCTGATCTCATCTTAATCCACCAAGAGCAGAGCACTTTGCAGCATTTAGCAAGTTAAAGTGGCAAGGACAAACTTCCTTTAACAGGCAGAAACCTCCAGCAGGACCAGACTCATGTTAGACACACATCTGCTGAGACCGTGTTGGAGAGATGGATAGAGGGAGATGAAGAGAGAGAGAGAGAGAGAGAGAGAGATGATAGTGGGGAGACGGATAGTAGCAGTTGTAGCAGCTGGAGTCTGGCACGTCCACAGCAGCAGAGATCCAGAGGAACCTACGAGACAAGAGAGCTCAGGGACTCCAGAAAGGTCTATGGTTAGTGACTTTAATGGGACAGGAAGAGTTAAAGGAAGAGACAGGCAGAGAGAGGAGAGAGAGGGAAAGACAGGATCCCAGTGTGTCAGTCTAAGCCTATAGCAGCATAACTAAGACCTGGTCCAAGCCTGATCCAGCTCTAACTATAAGCTTTATCAAAAAGGAAAGTTTGAAGCCTACTCTTAAAAGTAGAGAGGTGTCTGCATGAAGGCTCTACCTCCCATACTATTTTTAAAGTCATCCATCTCTTCTCACAGTCTATGTGCTGCAGCTGCTCGACTCAAGTCCGTTAGGAACCTACGAGACAAGGGAGCTCAGGGACTCCAGAAAGGTCTATGGTTAGTAACTTTAATGGGACAGGAAGAGTTAAAGGAAGAGACAGGCAGAGAGAGGAGAGAGAGGGAAAGACAGGATCCCAGTGTGTCAGTCTAAGCCTATAGCAGCATAACTAAGAGCTGGTCCAAGCCTGATCCAGCTCTAACTATAAGCTTTATCAAAAAGGAAAGTTTGAAGCCTACTCTTAAAGTAGAGAGGGTGTCTGCCTCCCAGACCCTGACTGGTAGATGATTCCAAAGGAGAAGTCCCTGATAGCTGAAGGCTCTACCTCCCATACTATTTTCAATGTCATCCATCTTTTCTCACAGTCTATGTGCTGCAGCTGCTCGACTCAATGCATCTTTATGTTTGCACTGTCAACATGGCTTCACTTGCAGGAATACTTATCCATCTCCATCAGTATTACCAGCAAGAAAAATGCTTGTCATTAAATTTGAAGAAAAGAAGATAAAAATGTTAATTTATGAGATCTACTGTTGCTAGTGGAGGATTCTGTCACCCTTTTTTTGGCGTCATTTTCAGGGAGCTGTCATGTTGTCAATCTTTGTATTCAGTCTATGATTCCTCCTGTTTGTACGAAAGTTTGTGAGAATCTATTAGGTATCTTTTGAGACCAGATCACGTCTCACTCTGCTTTCTGCACATTCTCTCTAATGGAATATCCTGCTCACCTTGTGTCCCTCAGGTGCGTGGCCTTTAATGACCGACAGGATGTCGTGGAGCGTCAGTCCCATCGTCTCTCCGTCCCCCAGGCCCATAGCATCACAAAGCACCAGA
Source organism: Notolabrus celidotus (assembly GCF_009762535.1). NCBI lineage: Eukaryota > Metazoa > Chordata > Actinopteri > Labriformes > Labridae > Notolabrus > Notolabrus celidotus. The sequence continues at coordinate 4,271,170 of NC_048273.1, read as the reverse complement.
CCAGTAGGATCCTCTCCATTCTCCCCACGGATGTTGAATGACTGCAGCTGACATCAACAAAAAGAGAGTTCAATAGATGGATCTGCTTACATGTTTGAATACATTCAAGCATTTACCTACACATCAGTGCTCTCCTTACCTTCTTGGTGAAGCTGGTGGAGGAGGAGCCCACCATGGCCCGATTAGTCACTCTTTTATTAAACACAGACTGGACTGAACTGATGAAGCTGGACTTTCCAGAACCAACTGGGCCCAGGAGGAGCACCCGAGCCTGAGTTACCTCTCTGCAACTGGGTCCGTAGGAGCTGACCATCTCCATCAGGCTCGTCTTCTGCCTGGGTAGGAATTTTAGATACTTGCTGCTTAGAGTTCAGACTCATTTAGTAGAAGTGATTTCATCTTAAAGGGATATTTCAGTTTTTTTGAAGTGGGGTCGTCTGAGTTACATTACACTATTACTCCTTTTAGCCACAATGAGTGCCGGTGGGCTCTTCCCCTTTAATGAGAAAATTCCCAGAGGACCGGCAGGCAAGCTAGGCCACAATTATCTGCAGACAGGGTCACCTCTTTTGCGTAATTTCACTAAAGTTGAGAAAATATGGTCCATGAACTCATCACGGTGCAAATGCATGCACCAGTAGAAAAAAATGGAGCTATTCAGTTTGCCGTTGGACCCCCCTTTCTTTCTGCACTATTTTTGGACGCACCTCGCAGACCTATGTTCTTCTGCTGCATGAGCACGGACACACACCGATCAGCTGTTTGGATCTGTCTGCACTTTTAGGATCAAAAACTTCAAACTGTAAAAATGAGTGATTCTGACAGCGACGACGACATGCCGTTTATTGTGGACACAAGAGGATACCTCTATGAACCAGAGTTTACAGAGGAAGAACTCGAGATGCAGACCCAACGTACCAACGAAGAAGAGAGGGGAGAAAGTTCTGTGCTAACGAGTGAGCAGGAGAGATCCCACGTTACCTGGTGGTGCCGGTGTGTAAACTGTGAGCCCATGCCAACGAACCCAGAGAGCTTCTGCTGTCAGGAGAGGGACTTAGTGACAACAATACTTCAGGACCATTCTGGATCAGAGGATACCAGCAACTCACATACGGCTCCAGTCTGCATCACTCATCATCCAGAGTTCCCTGCCTTACAGGAGGTTTGCTTGTTTGAAAAGCCGGGATAAAGACAGGTAAGTCCCATCTTTTAAATGTGCAGAAAAGTGAGTTTAATTCACTCTAAAGACCGATACAGCTCCTTGATCCTGCTACGTGCTTGTTGATCCAAACAGCTGATCAGCATGTATCCGTGCTCATGCAGCGGAAGAACACCGGTCTGCGAGGTGCATCTGAAAATAGTGCCAAAACAAAACAAAGGGGGTTTCTGACGGCAAACTAATTAGCTCCATTTTTTTCTACTGGTGCATGCATTTGCACCGTGATGAGTTCCTGGACCATATTTTCTTAACTTTTGCAAAATTATGTGAATCAGGTGGCCCCGTCTGCAGAGAATTGTGGCCTAGCTTGCCAGCCGGTCCTCTGGGAATTTTCTCATTAAAGGGGAAGAGCTCAACGGCACTCATTGTGGCTAAAAGGAGTAATAGTGTAATGTAACTCAGACGACCCCACTTCAAAAAAGCTGAAATATCCCTTTAATGAGTACAGGGAAGGAGGGCTATATGGTGAAAGCATGTAAAATACTCAAATCTGATGATGATTTTGTAGTGATGAATATAGCTGCAATCACAATATAAATGAAAGTTACAGTTTTTACTCACTCCTCTGTCCACTCCACGTCTCTCCATGGAGTCGTTTGAGCTAAAGAGAGTTTCAGAGTTTAATGGAATTTGACGTGTTTGGTGTTTTTCTAACTCTACACAAAGTTTAAATACGTTAAAACAAAGCTGATATTTTCTGATACATGTACTTTTGTGAGTGTGAGGTTAGGTTGCCAAACATGCAGGGCTGTCATATCAAGACTTTACCAAAAGTTGCAAAAGTTTATCAGCAGGTCGAGGCAAGACCCAGAGGAGTTTTAAAAGTGGTCAGTAACATCTTAAAATCTATCTAGGAAGCCAGAGGAGAGGAGCATGAACCTTCGCAGCACTAACAGCTTAAACCACGTTTAACACATTATTCAGTCATTTTTCTGACTGAAGAGAAATCTCTGATCATTTGATTTACATACTGTACACATGATGACCCACAAAACCCCAGACCACTCCAAGGCTGTAGACCTCATATAGAGACTCGAAGCCTGGTCGTCTTTAGGGGGAGGGGGGGGGCAGTAAAGGTGTGCAGAAATGAGGTGGAAAAATAAAGAGAGGGTGAACTTTTTTCTAAAACTGTCAGTGATGGTCTTTGAAAGTTATTCTTACATGAAAAAAAAAACAGAGGTTTCTTCCCTTTATCTTTTGAGGTGGTCGTTGATGCAACATCAGGACCATCGTGGGAGTCCACTGCAGGTTTAGCAGGAGTTTCTGGAGAGACTGTAATACCAAAGGCATCATCAGTTTACAAAATCAAGGGTCATCTTTAAACTCCTACATATAACTGTTCCAAATAAAATTTTCCTCTTTGAATACATCTACAGTAACCTTAATAAACTGCAGGTTTGTTGCTTCTCCTCATCTTTACCACAGTACTGAAGTATTACTCTGGATGAAAAGAAATGTTGTTTAATTGATTGAAATACTGCACACAGGTAAGGATGTGTTAAACCCTCGTCTCCACCAAGTGGAAGCCTGATAGACAGTGAAGCACAGGTATGTTGCCACAACTGCACATAAAAACTGAAGCACAGAGAGGAGTGCAAACAGCTGTATGAACTACAGTAGATTTAAATAGAGGCTCCTTTATTTCCACCTGCTGGTCTTTGACCGTCATCTTTAGTATCTCAGTAAGGAACTGCTTAAAATCTTACCTGTGCTGGTCGGATCTTTGATATCCAATGGTGTGACTAAAAATGATGGGGGGGGCGTAGAAGCTTCACCAAAAGCTATTGGGGCAGGAGAACAAATTTGACCAAATCCAAAGGAGCTGTAGTGGATAAGGGAAAAAAACACATTAGATGAGGAGCTCATGGTAAAACATTTTTTAACAAAAAGATCACTTTGTAATTCTCTTGATGAAACAGTTATAAATAAAGGTTGATGAAGAAGGACTTTTAATACCTTCTTTACATTGATCAATCTGGAATTTTTTTTTTATGAATGTTAAAATCAAAAGGCAAAATGTGAAAGATGTAATAAAAAACAATGTATGGACCGGCAAAAATCCACTTCCATGGGTCTCTGTATCACTTTATGAAGCTTTTATTTTGGTACATCCGCTGGGCGGCTGTGTGAATTTGCATATTAGCTAAATAACAAAGACCCAAAGTAGAATGAATTGTTATTTGACCCTAAACCGTGATTATAAATGATCTGAATATCTGTACAGTGTCAGAGATACAAAACAAGGACATATCCTGACCAAATACAGGCTGAGTGACCACCAGCTGGCTGTAGAGACAGGGAGACACAGACAGACATGGCTGCCCAGAGAGGAGCTTCTATGTGCTCACTGCTCTACAGGGGACATAGAGACAGAGATGCACTTCCTCCTCCACTGCAACAAGTTCTCTTTTCTAAGATATTCCCACTACAGGGACATTACTAAAATGATACCAAACTTCCTGACATTAACCCCAGAAGAGAAACTGTCAGTTCTCCTGGGGGAAGGGTCAGCAGCTCCTCTGGCTGCTGTATGTGTCTGCCTGTCACAGCCTGAGGGACGCACCATCCCATGGTGTTTGATTTTGGGTGGAGGTTTTGTGAGCGTGCCGCATGGGGTGAGGACATTGAGATATGCTGTATGGGTAATCGTTCATTAATGCATATAAAATATGAAATATATGGTTGATATGTATGTGATGAATATAATATGTAATGAATATGGTGTGTGATTAATGTATATATGATGAGTGTAGTGTGTTGTGAACATATATAATGCATTGTATGAATTTATGTGCTTTGGCAATAACATGTCTTTGTTCATACCAATAAAGCAAAATTTAATTGAATATTTAAGATCGCAGAGCAACATTTAAGATTTAACATCTAGATGAATAATGTAACATTTAGATTTAACATTTAGATTTCATATTTAACATTATATTAATATTTAGTATTGAAAATTAACATTTGAAACGTATATATTTAACATTTAGATTTAACATTATATTAATATTAAGCATTTAGATTTAAGATTCTAAATGTATATTTACATTTAGATTCATTTTTTTAAATTTTGATTAATATTAAGCATTTAGATTTAGGATTTAACATTTAGATTTAACATTTAGATTAAACATTTAACATTTATAGTAACATTTAGCATTAGATTTAACATTTTAAATGTATATTAAGCATTTAGATTTAACATTTAACATTTAGATTAATATTTAAATTAAACATTTAATATTTAGATTAATATTTAAATTAAACATTTAATATTTAGATTAATATTTAGATTAAACATTAAACATTTAGATTAATATTTAGCATTTCGATTTAACAGGGATTTTATCTAAAATGTATTTGTCACGACAGAAATAAATGTGAATCAGATCACAAATATTGCTCAAAGTGTGACTGAAAAATTCACCCTGCGTTTATCTGACGTTTAGGAGCTAAATGTGGAGAACTGTTATTTTCAGTGCGCACAACTTTTCACTTCGATGAAGAGATGAGTGACCATTGACTTCCTGTCTGAAAGCATCAACCAGCTAATGAAGCTTCTAATGCTGAGAACAGTCTTAACACGAGCAGACAAAGACAAAAACATAACCACCACAGGTTAGAAGTTAGTGTATAACTTTACTTTGCATCCTTGTTGAAGTTAAACACTCTAAAATCTACCTGGATGAGAAAGTTAGTTGGAATGTTACCTGGTAGCTTTCTTCATGATGAGTGCTGTCTGTCAGACGTGGCAAAGTTCACCTGGAACAACAAGAGGCAGATTATAAAGAGAGGAGACTCCTCCTCTGGAGAAATGAAACTGAAACCTAAACTGTAAACCAGTACTGACACTATCTGATAGTAGTGGAGGGAGGGAGAGCTAAAGGAGGTAAATGAAACTTAACTATAGGACTACCTCTCCATTACTACTCTACATGGTTTAGAGGTGGTTAATGCAGTAAAATATCAATTAATATGAAAGTAAGTCCACGACAACACATGTAAACAACCACAAACAATAACAACTTGGCATGTTTGTGAAATGTGATACAGAGAGTTAAATCTGAGTAGGCCCACATCCATTCTCCCACAGCAGCCATGCTACAAATACTAACTCGGGCAAGCTTCTCTCATGAAGTGACAGACTTCTCCTTTATGCCAAAGAAGGAAGAGGGGAATGACAGCAGTATCAAGAAACAAAACAAAGTTTAGCACTTAGATTTAGGTAGAGAAAAACATGTTGCCAAATGCATACTGCGCGTGAGCAAAGACAAAGACAAAGGTATCTGGATGAGTAAAGATTTAATTTTAGACACCTTAAAGCTCATGTCAGGAACTTTATTAAATGTGTGAACCTCTTGTCTCATGTCAATCAATCAATCTTTATTTATACAGCGCCAAATCACAACAAACATTATCTGAAGACTCTTTCCAAACAGAGCAGGTCTAGACCGTACTCTATGTTCTATTATTAACAAAGACCCAACATCAAGACCGGATCAGATCCAGTCCCATCTTACAGACAGGACTCAGTCTGATCTCATCTTAATCCACCATGAGCAGAGCACTTTGCAGCATTTAGCGAGTTACAGTGGCAAGGATAAACTTCCTTTAACAGGCAGAAACCTCCAGCAGGACCAGACTCATGTTAGACACACATCTGCTGAGACCGTGTTGGAGAGAGGGATAGAGGGAGATGAAGAGAGAGAGATGATAGTGGGGAGACGGATAGTAGTAGTTGTAGCAGCTGGAGTCTGGCACGTCCACAGCAACAGAGATCCAGAGGAACCTACGAGACAAGGGAGCTCAGGGACTCCAGAAAGGTCTATGGTTAGTAACTTTAATGGGACAGGAAGAGTTAAAGTAAGAGACAGGCAGAGAGAGGAGAGAGAGGGAAAGACAGGATCCCAATGTGTCAGTCTAAGCCTATAGCAGCTTAACTAAGAGCTGGTCCAAGGGGCGTTTGCACATCGCAGTATTTAGCTAGTTACAGTGGCGAGGAAAAACTTCCTTTTAACAGGCAGAAACCTCCAGCAGGACCAGACTCATGTTAGACAGCCATCTGCCTCGACCGAGTTGGGTCTGGAAAGACGGATAGAGGGGAGTAAGAGAGAGAGGTGATAGTGATGAGACGAGTAGTAGAAGCTGTTGCCGCTGGAGTCCAGAACGTCCACAGCAGGAGGACGTCTACGGCAGCTCAGAGGATCCTACGAGACAAGGGAGCTCAGGGACTCCAGAAAGGTCTATGGTTAGTAACTTTCAATGGGACAGGGAGAGTTAAAGTAAGTGATGAAGGGGTTGGGGGGAAGGGGGTGAACTAGGATTCCAGTGTGTCAGTGCGCCAGTTCCCCCAGCAGTCTAAGCCTATGGCAGCATAACAAAACCTGGTCCAAGCCTGATCCAGCTCTAACTATAAGCTTTATCAAAAAGGAAAGTTTTAAGCCTACTCTTAAAAGTAGAGAGGGAGTCTTAGGTGATTCCAAAGGAGAGGTTCCTGATAACTGAAGGCTCTTCCTCCCATACTCTTATGTAGCTGTTTTTGTACTGTACATGTGAAAATAAGTCAACAAGTTGAGTCTCACTCATTGGGACTCTTTGCCTGGGAAAATATTCTGTATAAGCTTTGCACAGTTAATCATCTTATCTGACATGATCTACTTGCATGGCAGTGGTTTCAAACAGTAGAAATAATCAGTCTCATCAAATTCAGTCATATTTGCTTTTGTAGGTCTATATTCATTTCACCCTGTTAAATAAGCAGCTTAAAACTCCAGGAGCTTTAGAGGTGTGGACAAGCTTCTGAAAAGAGGAGCTAATGTAGCAGGAAAACTCCCCCAAAGTGAAAATCTACATCAGAATATTTTGCTAATCAAACCAGGCGGGACAGTCACTAGATAAGAAGATCTTGGGTTAGACCTAACATACTGTATAGAGAAGGTTTTCAGTACTCGCTGTATGTTTGGGAGAGTCAGATTCAATAAACCTTCACATGAACAGTCACAGGCAGCTATGGTTTAATTATATATTGAAGGTTTCTCTTGTTTGGACTCATCTTATCCACTAGAGGGCGCTCTTGTCTTTAGTTTGAAACTGTAGATGTTCATCAGAGGTCAACCTGAGACCACAGGGAGAGTCATATACTCCTCAAGGGGAGGACAGTCTGCCCTGAAACACAACCTCTAACATCACTCAGTAACTTTTAATAAGTATTGAAAGTTACTGAGTGTTCATCAGTAATTGATGGTGGTGATTGCTGTTCATTGGATAAGAAACTTGATTGTGTGTTTGTTGAAGAAGGTTTAGTTTTGTAATCTAGATCAGTGTTAGAATTAATGTCCAGTGAAAACTAATAAACTGTGCTGTTTGTATTAGACACATGGTGATTCATATTAAGGTTTATAATGGGAAATGTTTTTGTTTATCCATAAAGTAAACCATAATGTGGATTTCAGTTTAACTCTTTAAAATGTAACTTCATCATTGCTGTCTTTCACAATGATGTATTAGTAGTGCATAAAATGAGGATTTTAAATCTACAAAACACAAACTTTTATGTGTTTTAAAGCATCAAAATAGTCAAATTTCATCACCTAACACTGTTTACCTTTAATACTGCTTTACTTCAAATACATGCAAAGTCAAACCAAGCAGAGTGAAGTGTAGGGATGCTTGTTTGCTCAAAATGTTCTGTTTTATGAAACATGTGAAACAAAAGTGTTTAAAACAATTAAAAAAGATTTAAAAAATAAAATAAAATATATATTCACCAAACATAAAACAGAAATGGATTTAGAAGGTAGAGACTAATGCACACCAATTGCAATAATATATATATAAATAAACAACAAAAGGGAAATAGGTAAATACAAGATCAAACATAACTAGTTGATAAAATAATAATAATAAAATAATTATAAATTAATTTGTGTGTTTTTGTATTGTTGTTATTGTGGTGAATTTAGGGTATAGTTATAGCTGTTATTATATTAATAATGATAATTATTATTATCATTAAGTTTATGTTTGTGTTTGTTTTATGTTTTTGTATTCCATATTTATTATCATTATTTATTTTGATTTATTTTGATTTCCTTGTTATTATTTAATAATCTTATTGTCTTATTTGTATTGTTAAATGACATTGTCAATTTCAAGTGTTCAACATGATTGTCAAATTCTGTCAAAAAAGTTAATAATAGTAAATTATTAAATAACTATTAGTATTAAATCATTACTGTTGAAATATTTAGGAAGTGACATTAAAATAATAAATTATATGAGGTTAAAAAAAACCCTACATAAAAGCCAGACTAAATCAATGAGTCTTTAATTTCAGGCTGTTGCAGCATCTTGGAGTAAAGTGGCTGAAAGCAGCATCACCAAAAGTTTCTGTCCTGCTTGAGAGTCCCTTCTGGTTCATAAACTAAAAACATCCCTGAGATATAGTCTGCCTTAAAAACTAGTTAGAAAATTTAAAATCAATGCAAAAAGAAACAGGCAGCCAATGTAAAGACTTCAAAATAAGCCTGATGTGTGTTTTTTGTTTAAATTGTGAAAGAAAGGGATTCAAAAGTAGAAGTTAACTCATGAGCACTTCCATATTCATGTCTATGTTCCTTGTGGACGGTGCAGACAGTCGGATTTACTCCTGCTGTTTCCATCTGATATTTCCTCTTCACCCTCTACACCTCTGACTTCCGCTTCAACTCCGGTTCCTGCCACCTCCAGAAGTTTTCCAACGACTCCTCCATCGTTGGACGCATCAGTGAAGATGACGAGGAGGAGTACAGAGGACTGATAGAGAGCTTCATCGCGTGGTGCGACAGCAATCATCTGAAGCTCAACATCAGTAAGACTAAGGAGCTGGTGGTGAACTACCGGAGGAACAGGAGGCCGCCAGCCCCAGTCCTCATCCAGGGGGAGGAAGTGGAGAGGGTGGACTCATACAAGTACCTTGGGGTCCAAATAAACAATAAACTGGACTGGTCCACCAACACTGATGCCATCTACAGGAAGGGACAGAGCAGACTGTTCTTCCTGAGGAGACTCAGGTCCTTCAGTGTCTGCAGCAGGCTTCTGAGGACCTTCTATCAGTCTGTGGTGGCCAGTGCTCTCTTCTTTGCTGTGGCATGCTGGGGTGGAGGTATCAAGACGGGTGAGGCCAGCAAGCTCAACAAGCTGGTAAAGAAGGCCCGCTCTGTGGTTGGCCTAGAACTGGACAGTCTGGAGTCAGTGGCTGAGAGGTGGTTGATGGACAAACTGCGAGCCATCCTGGACAACCCCTCTCACCCTCTCCACAGACCCCTCACAGGCAACAAATCACCTCCATCAGATCTTCACTTGGTAAGATTTCACCAATCCTCATCCTGCTGCCATTACTCCAACTCAGCCAGCTTTATCAGGGCTGTGTCTGACGCACTGCTTTCTTCCTGACCTGATATTGCTGCGTCAGCTATCAGAGGTTTTTATTGAAGAGCCCCGTGAAGGAAGAGGGGGAGATGTTGAACAGTTTTTAGGAGATCTCACTCTGCTTGGAAAACTTGCCGTGCTTGATGCACTAAACAAAATGAGACCTTTTAATATTCTGACACATAATTTAATGTTAGAGCTGCTTACTTATCTGAGGGCAACACCCACATCAAAAGTACAATTTGCTGAAGCCTTGAGGTTATAACTGGGCGTCATTAGAAGCCATCGAGGCGTTGGTGGTTAAACAGCAAACACGGTGAGTGGGATGTTATTTTTGGACGGGAGATGTTTCACTGCGAAAACTGGAGTCCCACAAACCAAAGCACTTTGACGGTGGAAAAACAGACCTCATGATGAAACTGCCCTCTAACCAGACAGAGGTGTGATGTATTTATGATTATGTGGAATGCACACTGTAAGAAGCTGTAGACAGGCTTTTCTGTGTCCTGTATGTGGCTTCCTTATAATCATAAGAGCACAGGAAAGAGGAGATTAGACACATGTAATTAAAGTAAATATGGCTGTTAGCTAGCAGGGATGGGACATGATTTTAGAATGCTCAAATGTTGGTTCACTTATTAAAAATCGAAAGAGAGGGGTGTGGACTAATAACACGGTCTCCGATCCACTGCGGTGCAGGACCGCCGGACAGCTGGAGTCATGTGACCGACGTTTTTCCATGTA